>NW_017211745.1:0-17384 GCF_001704415.2 Capra hircus
AAGATTAGATTAAGAAACTATAGTGTAATAAGAAGATTAAGTGGAGGAGGCTGAATGCTTGGTTACGGGAAGGCCAATAAAATTCCAGACAAGGAATTTGCACCATCTACCTTGGGCAATTGAATATCTAAGTGTGCCTCGCCTTAAGCTCCCTTTCGTGCGGGTCTTAACAGCCGGGACAAGTAAGTAGACCTGGCGAGCCTCCGCGCCCCAGATGGAGATTCAGCCTGAAGTTAAAGTAAAGAGCAGAGAGAGGGAAGGGAGAGAAGAAGAGAGAGAGAGAGACATGGGGGAAGCCAGAGTCCCCAAGAAACCAGGGCCCGGAGAGACTAGTTCGAGAAACCGGTCTGATCCTTTATTGTTCAGAAGGCCTTTTATACTTTTGATAAAACATGGAGATCAAATGGGTAACACAGAATTATGTGGCGTTCACAGCCCAGACTCTTTCTATACATCATTTTGTATACAAAAGGTCTCAGGTGATTTACATTATCTTCTGGCCAAGAGGCTTGTTAACACTTTTTAGCTCTCTTCCTTAATGAATGTTAATTTTGTTTCCCCTGAAGTGTTTTTCTTTAATCTGCATTTCCTTAAAGCATTAAAGTTACATCTCTATAGAACAAAGGTGCAGTGGGATATAACAAAGAAGGTACTTAACTCGAAGATCTAATGTTGCTAATACCAGGTCTACTACTTGTTTTTCTATATGACCAACTATATCTAAAAATAAAGGATATGAAAATTTGGCAGCAAGCATTGACTCAACAAATGAAACTTTTAATCAGTCCTATTCTAAAGATTTTGACTCTTCGGAAGCCCCTACATTCCTAGGATGTTTTAAGCTTCCTGTGCCTCCTGCGGTCAGGAGGCCTCAAACAATCACACTCGCAGAGTCCTGCAGGCAGGCTAGAAAGCCATCCGAAGGGGTTTTTGGATTGAAACACTCTTTCAAATGCAGAAGACTAAAGCCCTGAATTGACTTTTTCCAGAAAATGTCAGAAGAGTGGAAAAGCAGAGCACAAAAGCCGGCAGATTTTTGTTGGGGTACATGCTTAGGAATTTCCAGAGGGTCCCTGAAGTCTGAGCACGCCTTGCGTATGTCAGTTTCCTTCCTCATGACCTTGTCACGGGCGGGATTCCTCACACTGGCTTCCGGCATCTCCCCCTTCTTTATTATTTTTTAAAAAAATTAGGTGCAGATCAGTCGCGAGATTCTGAATGCTCTGCCGAAGAGTCCTGACAACACAAGGAAGCACGATTACAAGGAGCAGGATTATGGCACCCACAGCAGCATAGCTAGAAACAGTAGTCAGAAGAGTTTTTCCAGAAATGAAGTCAGAGAAGGTGTGGAAAAAGTCATTGGCTTCTCCTGCGGCAGTAAAATCTAATCGAGAGTGTTCCAAGGTCTGAATCTGATTATGAAGTTTCCCTAAGTCTAAACTAATATCTGAGCTGTTCCAAACACCTAAAATATGATTTTTGACTCTCTCCCATTCAAAATCTGTCTCATTTACTTTCAGGGATGTAACACATATCCACCGGTAATCAGCATGACATGAAAGAGCCATTTTCACTTTCAGACTCTGTAATTCAGTCCCAATATGCATTACTGCTTCTTCTAAGGCATCAACCCTTATTTCTAGCTTCCTATCTATAATTTCCTGGGTTGCCAGCGTTAAAGAAACATTTTTGGATACGGTATCAACATATTGGGCAGTATGCACTTGTTGAGACAATGACAATGCCGCCACAGTAACAGAAGTAATTGCAGTTATCAAAGCCGATATTCCCAAAACAAGTAAGCCCACAAACCGTCGTGTCCGCATTAAATCTTGTAGCCGTTGCAGTACAGCTAGGCCATGGTTATCATACCAATACGTGGCTACAGTTACAGGTACCATGAGATAGGACGGACGTTTTAAAACCATGAAAGAGCAAATTTTATATTGAGGAGTTAAACAGGATGAAAGCATACATTGTTCACAAGACACTACATGGGGTCCACCTGTATAATTCAATTGTATGTTAAGTCTTTCAGAATCATTAGTGAAAAGAAAAACATAAGGAGAGGGTAAACAAGCTAAAATAGAGTAGGTAGAGGTATTCTTTGGTCGGATTAAAATAATAGGGGCGGTGGCTGCAAGGGCTCTCCAAATTTCTGGCTGCCAAAAGGTTTTACCTCTAGTCGTATAAGACAGCATAGGGGGTACAAATTGGTTATGATGCCGTCTGGTGGCAACTAACGGCCAAGAAACTGAATATTTTTTCCAATTATCCAATCTATTGATAAAGCCATCGTCAGACTCAGGGTCTTGACCTGGATTTGGGTTGCTCCAGTCCTGAATTGCACAATTTCTTCCTCCCGGCATATTGTAATCTATTTTCGAATTATAAATACAAGACTTCCAAATCGGATATCCTGAATGATCATCTATAGTTTTCCAAATAACATCTGAGGGAGCAACATCGTCACAATTTGGATAGTCTGATGGAGTTTTGAGAGACAAGGACTTATAGGGGCCAAGGACCCCAGGCATATGGGCTCGTAATATCCAAGCAGACCGATCCCCTTTAGATGCAAATTTAGAGGTTGGGGAATCTGTCATAACTGCTTTTGTGGAGGCTCCAACGCATCCTGTCTTGGTAAAGAAATCTCCTGTAAGGCCAGGAGGAAAATTAAAGCAAACAGGAAAATCATCTGCTAGTCCTTTAAAGGTATAATTGAAATTAATAGGGTATTGGTCTTTTGTATAGGAAGTATAAGATCCTCCCAAAAGGCGAGGCTGGTCTGTACTAACTCGTATGGGGTCACTGTTCCAAGTAACAACTTGGAAAGTTGGAGGATCCGGGAGAAACGCCCAATATTTGGTTGGAATGGGAGCAGCGCTTACCTGGCAAGAGAGCAAGGCAAGCATGGCAATAAACACCTTTTCAGGAGAGACTGACGATCCCTGTAGGGTAGCTATCCCCTGTGCCTGGCGACAGAGGGCTTTAATCTGTCCCCAGGTAGGTAAGGAGGCTTGTTGGGTTGACTGAGCTGGGCGTCCTAATGGATTCCTGCGAGGCAAAAAATCAGGGGGCGCAATATCCTGTATCTGAAGTCGTGACATCTGTCCAGTGGGTGGCTCCGCTCCTCGCCTATCCGGGATCTCCAATGTCAGCTGTCCTGGGGTCAGCGGCATTTCCCGTGCTGGCGGGGGGAGCGGAGGAAGAGGGAGTTTCTTCCTTTTTAGAGATCGCGGTGGCGGGGGATTCTGATATCCGGGGAGCTGAGACATGGCGAATTAGTCTGTCTGGAACCCAAATCGGAGCGTCCGCGTCCTGTGGAAAAACACAAGCATACCCTCGCCCACTGGTTAATAAGGGGTCAGGACCTTTCCATTGTCCGGAGAGAAGGTCCCTCCATTTTACTAATGGTTTTGCATTCAATTGCTCTGGGCACCAATGGCGAAGCATTGCAGTGTTTCCGGATGAATCAGTATTTAAGTTATTTATTACGAAAAGAGCATGTTTCAAAATCTGATGGGGGGAACTATATTTAAATTCCCCTTCTTTTAGTTTTTGAATATGGATTTTCAGTGTTTGATGTGCTCTTTCCACAATGGCTTGTCCTTGCGGGTTATAAGGGATGCCGGTGTTATGTTTAATTTGAAATCTTGTACAGAATTGCTGAAAAGATTTAGAAGTGTAAGCAGGGGCATTATCAGTTTTTAAAGCTTTTGGCAAGCCCAGATAGGAAAAGCATGTAAAAAGATGTTGTATTACATCTTTTACTGCTTCCCCTGTACGAGCAGTGGCAATAATAACATGAGAGAAGGTATCTACAGTTACATGAACAAAAGACAGTTTTCCAAACGAAGAGACATGGGTTACATCCATTTGCCAGAGTGCATTAGGTTTGAGACCGCGAGGGTTAACTCCCAGAGGCAAAGCATTCACGGTAGTAGGACAATGTGAACAAGAACGAACAATCTCTCGGGCAGATTCTCGAGGAATTTGAAACTGGTATCGTAAGGCAGTGGCATTCTGATGATGAAGTGAGTGAGAAGCTCGAGCTTCTTCAAAAACAGAAGCCACTGAAATCCTGGTTAACGAATCTGCCAATTCATTGAGAGCATTTAAAGGGCCAGGCAGGCCGGAATGAGCTCGAATGTGGCCGATAAAGAACGCCCGATTTCTTTTCCAAATTTGCTGCTGCAGTCTAGTTAACAAATGGTAGATAGCGGTTTTGTTTTCAGGCAAAACTGCAGTCTCAATGTGTGGAAACAGCCTGACCACATACTGAGAGTCAGAATAAAGGTTAAATTCTTTCTCTGCAAACATAACAAAGGCCTCAATAACAGCTGTGATTTCAGCTCTTTGAGCTGAAGTTTCTTGTGTTTCCAAAAGTTTCTGATGATCTCTTGTGACTATAGAGGCTCTACCATTAGCCGATCCATCAGTAAAGACTACCTGAGCATCTGAAATAGGGAACTGTTTACACCGGACAGGAAAAATAACTGGATGGTTAGACATAAAATTTAGCAAAACATGTGAGGGTAAATGATGCAAAATTTGACCACAGTAATTCCCTATAGCAATCTGCCAGTCTTCATCAAACATTAGAAGAGCATCAAGCTACTCCTTATTATATGGAATTACAATCTCTGATGGCTCCTTACCAAACAATTCAATGCTCCGCTTCCTTCCTTTTAGCATTAATGTGGCAATTGAACCAGGATAAGAAGCCACGACTTTTTTAGCTTGGGTGGGAAGATGGATCCATTCTAAAGGGCCGCCTTGCCACAGAACTCCCGTAGGCGCCACTGGAGTAGCTAGGCAAAGGAACTGCCAAGTCATCGTCAAATCAATTCTTTTTACATAGCTATTCGATAAGGCTGCTTCTACTTTGCCTAGGGCTTCTTGAGCCTCAGCTGTTAATTGTCTTTTAGAGGTTGGATCAGGATCCCCGCGTAAAATGTTAAAAAGAGGTTTTAATTCGGCAGTGGTTAATTTTAAATATGGCCTAATCCAATTAATATCACCTAAAAGTTTTTGATAATCATTTAAAGTAATAAGATGGTCTTTTCTCAATTGCAACGGGGTATGAGTCACCGTTTCCGAATTTATGACTCTCCCTAAGTAAGTTATGGGCGGATTGATTTGAATTTTTTCTGGGGCAATTTTTAGGCTTCTGTCTGTCAATGCCTGGGTCAGGTCCTGGAGGACAGTTTGCAGGTGAACTCTATCAGGATGAGCTATTAAAATATCATCCATATAGTGAATCATATATACGTGTTCATATTTAACCCTAATATCTTGTAGAGCGGCATTAACAAATTTTTGGCATAAGGTAGGGCTATTTTTCATTCCCTGAGGCAAAACTTTCCACTGAAACCTTAAGTAAGGCTGCTTAAGATTTTCTGATGGCAGACTAAAGGCAAATCGCTTTTTATCTTCAGGATTTAAGGGAATAGTGAAAAAACAATCTTGTAAATCAATAACAATTATATTATATCCCTCTGGAACGGCTACTGGGGAAGGGAGCCCAGGCTGTAAGGCCCCCATGTCCTCCATGGTGGCATTAATAGCTCTCAAATCCTGTAAAAGTCGCCGTTTACCAGATTTTTTCTTAATGACAAAAATAGGAGTGTTCCAGGGGCTATTGGAGGGCTCAATATGTCCCAATTCTAATTGTTCAAAGATTAATGCTTTAGCTGCCAGTAATTTTTCCTTATGCAGAGGCCATTGTTCTACCCACACCGGATCTTGAGATTTCCATGTAATGGGGTCGGCAGCAAAAACAATGGCCTCCATTATAAATTTGGATATCCCAATCCAGCACGTAACTTGCGAGGAGTTGGGCAAATTGGCTCAATTATCCCTGTCTGTTGTTTACCCAATCCTTTTGATGGATCATAGCCCATCTGCAACATCTGAGAGGTCACTTTATCATCAGGGCTAAAAAGTAACACTCCCATTTGAGACAGCACGTCCCTCCCCCACAGGGTAAAGGGGAGTGAAGGGACTACATACGGTTGGAAAGTTCCACGGGTATCCTCAAATTGCCAATCTAAAATTTTTGCACTTTTGGCTACTGTGGGGGCTCTTCCTATCCCCACCAAGTTATTTTCAGTAGTATGTGTGGGCCAGGAGCTGGGCCAGTCTTTTCCTGAAATGCAAGAAACGTCTGCTCCTGTGTCTAATAACCCCACAATAGACTTGCCATTAATCAGAATAGTTTTCATAGGACGTTTCTGAGTAATTTCTGTTATCCAAAAAACCATATCACTAGACCCAAATCCTTTATCCTGCCTTTCATTCTGAGTAGCTGTGTGCCCAATTGCAGTGTGGTAAGGCAAAAGCAAAAGTTGGGCTATTCTTTGTCCCTGATGTATTTGGAAAGTTTTAATTGGGGGTGAAATCATTATCTGGATTTCTCCTGTATAATCTGAGTCAATTACTCCAGGGATGATTGTGAGACCTTGCATAGCTAAGGAACTTCTGCCTAGTATAATTCCTAGTAAACCTGTTGGTAATGGGCCTTTAACTCCTGTAGGGATTTTCACAGTGGGGCTATCTGGTGTTAATATTGCTGAGGTGGTGGAACTGAGGTCCAGTCCTGCGCTGCCTGGGGTTGCTCTGATGAGTTCTGCGATGGGACGAAGGGAATGAATGGGTTCAGTGAGGCTGCCCCAATTGTTGTCGGGGCCTGAGGCTGGCCCCTCAATCCGTTTCCCGACTGCTGGTCGGGGCCCAAAAAGGCTCCATTTCTATGGAATTGTGACCTACATTCTTTTGCCCAATGATATCCTTTTTGACAACGAGGGCAGAGAGATCTAGGGAGATTAGTATGCACAGAATTAGGCAGAGAAGAACCGGTTGCTTTTTGGGGACAAGCTCGCATAAAGTGCCCTTCCCGTCCGCAAGAGAAGCAGGCCTTGGATAAACCAATATTCTGGCCTGGACTACTGGAATGACTCTTTGACGGGTTATTTTTATTTGTAAAAAAGGACTGTACTGCCTGCTGGTAAGAATTTCCCTTTATGGCTGCAGCTATGGCAACGCCCTGCATCATTGCTGGTCCTACATCTGCACATTGCCTGATATAATCTATTATTTCCCCAGTTTTTTTTATAGGACGTAAAATGGCCTGGCAGGTAGAATTAGCATTTTCAAATGCCAGTTGTTTTATCAATATACTAGCTGCCTCAGTATTGGAAATTACTCTGTTGACTGCCTCTGCAAGTCTTGATATAAAGTCTTCATATGGCTCTTCTGGTTTTGTTTAACATTTGAGAAGGACGAGGTAGATTCTTTCCCTTCAGGCAACAAACGCCAAGCCCCAAGGGCGCAGGCGGTTACTTGATCTAAAGTAGTTTTGTCTAATCCCATTTGATCTCTAAGTGTTCCGAAATCATTAGTCCCTGCCAACATACTTTTTATAATATATCTTGGGCCATATTTTTGGTTAGCATCAGCCTGTTTTTGGGCAAGATCTTCATATTCAGTTCTCCAAAGTACATATTGACCTCCAGACAGACAAGCTTTAGCGACTGTCTTCCAGTCATGGGGTGTCATCCATCTGCCCGCTAAAGCCTCCACCAATGATACAGTATACGGGGCTTTAGGCCCATACAAAGCACAAGCCTGTTTGAGTTCTTTAATCATTTTCATTGGAATGGGTTCCCAGTGGGGGGCTGTTCTGCCGCCGCTGCCACCAAATATTATGGGGAAACAAGCCTCAAGGTGGGGATCAAGTTCATCATCTGGGCTAGAGAAAACCCTTCTTCGGGGAGCTTCTAGTGGAGGCCCTTCACCCTTATAGGGAGGGGGCGGCAAGGGGTGTCCTATGTCACTTTCTTCGTACTTTGGGAATTTTTTATCCGTTTTGTGTTTAGGTCTTACGGATGTTTTACCTGGGGATGTCTGCCTTAAGCTCTCAGGTGCATATATCCTGATGGGGGACATTTGTCTTGAGCCTCTGGAAGCAGAAGGCTTAATTAAGGAAATTTCTCTTGAATTTCTGGAAGCAGGTGGTCTGGTTGGGGAAGTTTTTATTAAGCTCTTTGGAGCAGATAATCTAATTGGAGAAGTTTCTCTTAAACTCCTTGGAGCATCTTTATTTAATAAAGACCAATCCTCATCAGAATGATCTTGACTTACTTCCTTTTCCAGATCTTCCTCATCTGAAACCTGCTCTTTTTTGTCATCTCTATCTATTACCTTTTCTTGGGCAGTCATTGCAGCTATCATTTGATTCAACTGCCGATAGCTAGGTGTAGCCTCCTTTTCATCACTCTCCTCTTCGATAGATACCTTTTTATCTGCACTTTCCTCTTTAAGGTGTACCTTTTCAGATTCAGGGGCAGGGTCTAGAGCGTCCCTAATTATATTCCATAAGGAAAAGGCGTCAGTAGGCACCTTTTCTGAGCCATGTTCAGCATGGTAAGTTTTTAGTTGTTTTCCTACTCTCTCCCAGGTGTCTAAGTTAACAGTGCCTTCTTCTGGAAACCAGGGACACTGTTCTTGTACAAAGGAAAAAAATGAATGAATATTGGATTTTTTAACTTTAATTCCTCGTTTAGTTAGTAACTGCAAGATTACTCCTATAAAAAGCTGTCTTTCTTTTGATTCACTGTTACCCATGTCAGAAAATTAAGTCTTATAGAAAAGTCTACCTCAACAAAAGGTTTTACCTTTGGCGAGGGGGGTTTTGTTTTTAACCCTAGGATAGCAGGTTTCTTTTCAACCTCTAGAGCACCAGGTTTCTCTTAAACCCTTGAACACTTCCCACTTTTCCTCACCCTGTCTATCCTACAGGGGGGTCCGCGGCACCCTGAGTGGGGTCCTAGCCGTCCCGAACACTCAACACTGGGGGAGTACCCGAAAGTACTCCGGGGGGAGTGATTAAGTCACTCCGGGGGGAGCAACAGAGAGTGCTCTGGGGGGAGCAACGGAGAGTGCTCCGGGGGGAGCAGCAGAGAGTGCTCCGGGGGGAGCTTTTGCTCCGAGGAACGTACCTTCGAATAGCCTGTTCCGGGCACCACGTGCTGGGGTCCAGCCCCTGTGGATCCAGGGAATTCGAAGGGTGGACGGCGTTGGCGTGGAAAGACTTGTTTGTTTATTAATGTAAGATTAGATTAAGAAACTATAGTGTAATAAGAAGATTAAGTGGAGGAAGAGGGCTGAATAGCTTGGTTTACGCGGAAGGCCAATAAAATTCCAGACAAGGAATTTGCACCATCTACCTTGGGCCACCGGCGCCCGCTTGAATATCTAAGTGTGCCTCGCCTTAAGCTCCCTTTCGTGCGGGTCTTAACAGCCGGGGCAAGTAAGTAGACCTGGCGAGCCTCCGCGCCCCAGATGGAGATTCAGCCTGAAGTTAAAGTAAAGAGCAGAGAGAGGGAAGGGGAGAGAAGAAGAGAGAGAGAGAGACATGGGGGAAGCCAGAGTCCCAAGAAACCAGGCCGAGAGACTAGTTCGAGAAACCGGTCCGATCCTTTATTGTTCAGAAGGCCTTTTATACTTTTGATAAAACATGGAGATCAATGGGTAACACAGAATTATGTAGCGTTCACAGCCCAGACTCTTTCTATACATCATTTTGTATACAAAAGGTCTCAGGTGATTTACATTATCTTCTGGCCAAGAGGCTTGTTAACACTTTTTAGCTCTCTTCCTTAATGAATGTTAATTTTGTTTCCCCTGAAGTGTTTTTCTTTAATCTGCATTTCCTTAAAGCATTAAAGTTACATCTCTATAGAACAAAGGTGCAGTGGGATATAACAAAGAAGGTACTTAACTCGAAGATCTAATGTTGCTAATACCAGGTCTACTACTTGTTTTTCTATATGCCAACTATATCTAAAAATAAAGGATATGAAAATTTGGCAGCAAGCATTGACTCAACAAATGAAATTTTAATCAGTCCTATTCTAAAGATTTTGACTCTTCGGAAGCCCCTACATTCCTAGGATGTTTTAAGCTTCCTGTGCCTCCTGCGGTCAGGAGGCCTCAAACAATCACACTCGCAGAGTCCTGCAGGCAGGCTAGAAAGCCATCGAAGGGGTTTTTGGATTGAAACACTCTTTCAAATGCAGAAAACTAAAGCCCTGAATTGACTTTTTCCAGAAAATGTCAGAAGAGTGGAAAAGCAGAGCACAAAAGCCGGCAGATTTTTGTTGGGGTACATGCTTAGGAATTTCCAGAGGGGTCCCTGAAGTCTGAGCACGCCTTGCGTATGTCAGCTTCCTTCCTCATGACCTTGTCACGGGCGGGATTCCTCACACTGGCTTCCGGCACATGTCAGCACTGGAGAGGAATCCTCAGGTTCCGGCACCGACTCCACACAAGGTCTTAGGCCCCAGCATCGAAGGGAGCGGAATCCCGAGAGGCCCCGAGCAACTCGCATGGGGACTGGCCTTTCCTGAGGTCACCAGAGCGGGTCCCTGAGGTCGCCGTCGTAAGTCGAGAGCACCTGCTGCAACTCGAGAAAATCCAGGAGGTTCTCCCCTCCAGGCGAGATGAGGCCCATTTCCGACTTAGGCGTCTCGAGGCTAATCACACCTAACCTCTGGAACTTCCAAAGGGTCCTTCACACCCTTGCTGCAACTCAAGAAGTTCCCCGACATACCCGTCTCCACTCGAGAGGAAGCACGAGAGTCCCGCCCACATCCAGAGGAGCCCCGTTTCCGCCTCCTAGCTCGAGAGGAGGGATCCTTTCCCTGCGTGGTCAGGAAAGAATTCCCGGCGTTCCCGTCGTCATGTCAAGAGGAGGCGACTCTCCACAGGAAAGGCGAGAGGAACTCCAGGGTCGTGCCACCATTCCCAGAGTCCCCCAGATGTCTCAGTCCATTCCAGGGAAACCTGTTTTCCCTGCACTGCCTCGACTTTCAAGCCGAGGATCGACTCACACCACGGTGGCACGTGGGACAGCCCTGTGGGAAAGCCTCGTGGGAAAGCCTCGTGGGAAAGCCTCGAGGGAAAGCCACAGATCCCTTGATCCACGCGAAGGGAAGCGTGACACTGCTGCTACAGCTCGGGAGGAAAGCGCACGTGCATGCCCCCACTCGAGACGAGGACTGACTCCCCTGGGGAGACTCCAGAAGTACCCCAAGATCCATGTCAGCACTGGAGAGGAATCCTCAGGTTCCGGCACCGACTCCACACAAGATCTTAGGCCCCGGCATCGACGGGAGAGGAATCCCGAGAGGCCCCGAGCAACTCGCATGGGGACTGGCCTTTCCTGAGGCCACCAGAGCGGGTCCCTGAGGTCCCCGTCGTAAGTCGAGAGCACCTGCCGCAACTCGAGAAAATCCAGGAGGTTCTCCCCTCCAGGCGAGATGAGGCCCATTTCCGCTGAGGCGTCTCGAGGCTAATCACACCTAACCTCTGGAACTTCCAAAGGGTCCTTCACACCCTTGCTGCAACTCAAGAAGTTCCCCGACATACCCGTCTCCACTCGAGAGGAAGCACGAGAGTCCGCCCACATCCAGAGGAGCCCCGTTTCCGCCTCCTAGCTCGAGAGGAGGGATCCTTTCCCTGCGTGGTCGGGAAAGAATTCCCGGCGTTCCCGTCGCATCTCAAGAGGAGGCGCTCTCCACAGGAAAGGCGAGAGGAACTCCAGGGTCGTGCCACCATTCCCAGAGTCCCCCAGATGTCTCAGTCCATTCCAGGGAAACCTGTTTTCCCTGCACTGCCTCGACTTTCAAGCCGAGGATCGACTCACACCACGGTGGCACGTGGGACAGCCGTGGGAAGCCTGTGGGAAAGCCTCGTGGGAAAGCCTCGAGGGAAAGCCACAGATCCCTTGATCCACGCGAAGGGAAGCGTGACACTGCTGCTACAGCTCGGGAGGAAAGCGCACGTGCATGCCCCCACTCGAGACGAGGACTGACTCCCCTGGGGAGACTCCAGAAGTACCCCAAGATCCATGTCAGCACTGGAGAGGAATCCTCAGGTTCCGGCACCGACTCCACACAAGGTCTTAGGCCCCGGCATCGACGGGAGAGGAATCCCGAGAGGCCCCGAGCAACTCGCATGGGGACTGGCCTTTCCTGAGGCCACCAGAGCGGGTCCCTGAGGTCCCGTCGTAAGTCGAGAGCACCTGCCGCAACTCGAGAAAATCCAGGAGGTTCTCCCCTCCAGGCGAGATGAGGCCCATTTCCGCTGAGGCGTCTCGAGGCTAATCACACCTAACCTCTGGAACTTCCAAAGGTCCTTCACACCCTTGCTGCAACTCAAGAAGTTCCCCGACATACCCGTCTCCACTCGAGAGGAAGCACGAGAGTCCCGCCCACATCCAGAGGAGCCCCGTTTCCGCCTCCTAGCTCGAGAGGAGGGATCCTTTCCCTGCGTGGTCGGGAAAGAATTCCCGGCGTTCCCGTCGCATCTCAAGAGGAGGCGCTCTCCACAGGAAAGGCGAGAGGAACTCCAGGGTCGTGCCACCATTCCAGAGTCCCCCAGATGTCTCAGTCCATTCCAGGGAAACTGTTTTCCCTGCACTGCCTCGACTTTCAAGCCTGAGGATCGACTCACACCACGGTGGCACGGGGGACAGCCCTGTGGGAAAGCCTCGTGGGAAAGCCTCGTGGGAAGGGAAAAGCCACAGATCCTTTGATCCACGCGAAGGGAAGCGTGACACTGCTGCTACAGCTCGGGAGGAAAGCGGCACGTGCATGCCCCCACTCGAGACGAGGACTGACTCCCCTGGGGAGACTCCAGAAGTACCTCCAAGATCCATGTCAGCACTGGAGAGGAATCCTCAGGTTCCGGCACCGACTCCACAACAAGGTCTTAGGCCCGGCATCGACGGGAGAGGAATCGCGAGAGGGCCCCCGAGCAACTCGCATGGGGACTGGCCTTTCCTGAGGCCACCAGAGCGGGTCCCTGAGGTCCCCATCGTAAGTCGAGAGCACCTGCCGCAACTCGAGAAAATCCAGGAGGTTCTCCCCTCCAGGCGAGATGAGGCCCATTTCCGCTGAGGCGTCTCGAGGCTAATCACACCTAACCTCTGGAACTTCCAAAGGGTCCTTCACACCCTTGCTGCAACTCAAGAGTATCCCAGACATACCCGTCTCCACTCGAAGAGGAAGCACGCAGAGAGTCCGCCCACATCCAGAGGAGCCCCGTTTCCGCCTCCTAGCTCAGAGGAGGGATCCTTTCCCTGCGTTGGTCGGGAAAGAATTCCCGGCGTTCCATGTCGCATCTCAGGAGGAGGCGCTCTCCACAGGAAAGGCGAGAGGAAACTCCAGGTCGTTGCCACCATTCCAGAGTCCCCAGATGTCTCAGTCCATTCCAGGGAAACCTGTTTTCCCTGCACTGCCTCGACTTTCAAGCCGGAGGATCGACTCACACCACGGTGGCACGTGGGACAGCCTGTGGGAAAGCCTCGTGGGAAAGCCTCGTGGGAAAGCCTCGAGGGAAAGACAAGCAAATCCCTTGATCACCGAACGGGAAAAGCTTGACTACTGCTCCTAATGCTCGGGAGAAAGCGCACGTGCATGCCCCACTGGAGACGAGGACTGACTCCCCTGGGGAGACTCCAGATAGTACCCAAGATCCATGTCAGCACTGGAGAGGAATCCTCAGGTTCCGGCACCGACTCCAACACAAGGTCTTAGGCCCCGTATCGACGGGGAGGAATCCCGAGAGGCCCCTTGAGCAACTCGCATAGCGACTGGCTTTTCCTGAGCCGGACCAGAGCGGGTTCACATGAAGGTCCCCAGGTCGTAAGTCGGAGAGCACCTGCCGCAAACTCGAAGAAAATCCAGGAGGTTCTCCCCTTCAGGCGAGATGAGGCCCATTTCCGCTGAGGCGTCTCGAGGCTAATCACACCTAACCTCTGGAACTTCCAAAGGGTACCTTCACACCCTTGCTGCAACTCAAGAAGTTCCCCGACATACCCGTCTCCACTCGAGAGGAAGCACGAGAGACCCGCCCACATCCAGAGGAGCCCCGTTTCCGCCTCCTAGCTCGAGAGGAGGGATCCTTTCCCTGCGTGTCAGGAAAGAATTCCGGCGTTCCTGGCGCATCTCAAGAGGAGGCGCTCTCTCACAGGAAAGGCGAGAGGAACTCCAGGGTCGTGCCACCATTCCAGAGTCCCCCAGATGTCTCAGTCCATTTCAGGGAAACCTGTTTCCCTGCACTGCCTCGAATTTCTAGCGAAGATCGACTCACACCACGTGGCAGCCCTGTGGGAAAGCCTCGTGGGAAAGCCAGGAGGGAAAGCCACAGATCCCTTGATCCATGTGACACTGCTGCTACAGCTCGGGAGGAAAGCGCACGTTCATGCCCCCACACAAGACGACGACTAACTCCCCTGGGGAGACTCCAGAAGTACCCAAGATCCATGTCCACACTGGAGAGGAATCCTCAGGTTCGACTCCACACAAGGTCTTAGGCCCCGGCATCGAAGGGAGAGGAATCCTGAGAGGCCCCGAGCAACTCGCATGGCGCTGCCTTTCCTGAGGCCACCAGAGCGGGTCCCTGAGTCCCCGTCGTAAGTCGAGAGCACCTGCCGCAACTAGAGAAAATCCAGGAGGTTCTCCTCCAGGCGAGATGAGGCCCATTTCCGCTGAGGCGTCTCGACGCTAATCACACCTAACCTCTGGAACTTCCAAAGGGTCCTTCACACCCTAGCTGCAACTCAAGAGGTTCCACGAGAGACCCGTCGCCACTCCATAGGAATCAACAGGGTACCACCCATCCAGAGGAGCCCTTCCCTCTGGCTCAGATCCTTTCCCTGATTGGGGGAAAAATTCATACCTGTCGCATCTCAAGAGGAGGCACGCTCACAAGAAAGTGAGAGGAACTCCAGGGTCGTTCCACCATTCCAAGAGTCCCCGATGTCTCAGTGGAGGAACTTGTTTACCCTGCACTGCCTCGACGTTCAGCGAGGACCGACTCACACGATGGTGGCACGTGGGACAGCCTTGTGGGAAAGCCTCGTGGAAAAAAAGCCTCGAGGGAAAGCCACAGATCCCTTGATCACGCGAAGGGAAGCGTGACAGTTCTGCTACAGCTCGGGAGGAAATCGACGTGCATGCCCCACTCGAGACGAGGACTGACTCCCCTGGGGAGACTCCAGAAGTACCGCAAGATGCATGTCAGCACTGGAGAGGAATCCTCAGGTTCTGGCACCGACTCCACACAAGGTCTTAGGCCCCGGCGTCGAAGGGAGAGGAATCCGAGAGGCCCCCGAGCAACTCGCATGGGGACTGGCCTTTCCTGAGGACACCAGAGCGGGTCCCTGAGGTCCTCGTAAGTCGAAAGCACCAGCCGCAACTCGAGAAAATCCAGGAGGTTCTCCCCTCCAGGCGAGATGAGGCCCTTTTCCTCTGAGGCGTCTGGAGGCTAATCATACCTAACCTCTGGAACTTCCAAAGGGTCCTTCACACACTTGCTACAACTCAAGAAGTTCCCCAACATACCTGACTCCACTCGAGAGGAAGCACGAGAGTCCCGCCCACATGCAGAGGAGCCCCGTTTCCGCCTCGTACCTCGCGGTCAGGTATCCTTTCCTTGTCTGTTCCGGAAAGAATTCCCGGTGTTCCCGTCGCATCTCATGAGGAGGCGCTCTCCACAGGAAAGGCGAGAGAAACTCCAGTGTCGTGACATCATTCCAAGAGTCCCCAGATAGCTCAGTGTGCCGGTGTCAAGGCCCGCTGCATCAGGGAATTCGACGGATGGACGGCGTTGACGTGGAAAGTCTTGTGTATTTATTAATGTAAGATTAGATTAAGAAATTATAGGGTAGTAAGAAGATTAACTGGAGGAAAAAGGCTGAATAGCTAGGTTTACGCGGAAGGCCAATAAAATTCCCGACAAGGAATTTTCTGGGGGACTCTGGGAATGGTGGCACGACCCTCGAGTTCATCTTGCCTTTCCTGTGGAGAGCGCCTCTCTGAGATGCGCCGGGAACGCCGGGAATTCTTTCCCGACCACGCAGGGAAAGGATCCCTCCTCTGGATCTATCAGGCGGAAACGGGGCTCCTCTGGATGTGGGCGGGACTCTCGCGCTTCCTCTCGAGTGGAGACGGGTATGTCGGGGAACTTCATGAGTTGCAGCAAGGGTGTGAAGGACCCTTTGGAAGTTTAAGAGGTTAGGTGTGATTAGCCTCGAGACGCCTCAGCGGAAATGGGCCTCATCTCGCCTGGAGGGAAGAACCTCCTGGATTTTCTCGAGTTGCGGCAGGTCTCTCGACTTACGACGGGGACCTCATGGACCCTCTCTGGTGGCGTCAGGAAAGGCCAGTCCCCATGCGAGTTGCTCGGGTGCCTCTCGGGATTCCTCTCCCGTCGATGCTGGGGCCTAAGACCTTGTGTGGAGTCAGTGCCGGAACTGAGGATTCCTGCCGAACCTGAGGATACCTCTCCAGTGCTGACATGGATCTTGGGGTAATCTGGAGTCTCCCCAGGGGAGTCAGTCCTCGTCTCGAGTGGGGGCAGGCAGGTGCGCTTTCCTCCGAGCTGTAGCAGCAGTGTCGCGTTTCCATTCGCGTGGATCAAGGGATCTGTGGCTTTCCCTCGAGGCTTTCCCACGAGGCTTTCCCACGAGGCTTTCCCACAGGGCTGTCCCACGTGCCACCGTGGTGTGAGTCGATCCTCGGCTTGAAAGTCCAGGCAGTGCAGGGAAAACAGGTTTCCTTGGAATGGACTGAGACATCTGGGGGACTCTGGGAATGGTGGCACGACCCTGGAGTTCCTCTCGCCTTTCCTGTGGAGACCGCCTCCTCTTGAGATGCGACGGGAACGCCGGGGAATTCTTTCTCGAACACGCAGGGAATGGATCCCTCCTCTCGAGCTAGGAGGCGGAACGGGGATCCTCTGGATGTGGGCGGACACGCGTGCTTCCTCTCGAGTGGAGACGGGTATGTCGGGGAACTTCTTGAGTTGCAGCAAGGGTGTGAAGGACCCTTTGGAAGTTCAGAGGTTAGGTGTGATTAGCCTCGAGACGCCTCAGCGGAAATGGGCCTCATCTCGCCTGGAGGGGAGAACCTCCTGGATTTTCTCGAGTTGGGGCAGGTGCTCTCGACTTACGACGGGGACCTCAGGGACCCGCTCTGGTGGCCTCAGGAAAGGCCAGTCCCCATGCGAGTTGTTCGGGGGCCTCTCGGGATTCCTCTCCCCGTCGATGCCGGGCCTAAAGACCTTGTGTGGAGTCGGTGCCGGAACCTGAGGATTCCTCTCCAGTGCTGACATGGATCTTGGGGTACTTCTGGAGTCTCCCCAGGGGAGTCAGTCCTCGTCTCGAGTGGGGGCATGCACGTGCGCTTTCCTCCGAGCTGTAGCAGCAGTGTCACTTCCCTTCGCGTGTCAAGGATCTGTGGCTTTCCTCGAGGGGCACTGGACAGCCCTGTGGGAAAGCCTTCGTGGAAAGCCTGTGGGAAAGTCCTCGGAGA
>NW_017211746.1:0-17383 GCF_001704415.2 Capra hircus
ACAAAGAGAGGAGATTTTGTCTTATCCTGAAGTTTTTTTTTAATCGCATCTCCTTAAACATTAAAGTTACATCTCTATAGAACAAAGGTGCAGTGGGTTATAACAAAGAAGATACTTAACTCAAAGATCTAATGTTGCTAATACCATCTCTACTACTTGTTTTTCTATATACCAACTGTATCCTAAAAATAAAGGATATGAAAATTTGGCAGCAAGCATTGACCCAAAAAATGAAACTTTTAATCAGTCCTATTCTACAGATTTTGACTCCTCGGAAGCTCCTGCATTCCTAGGATGTTTTAAGCTTCCTGTGCCTCCTGCGGTCAGGAGGCCTCAAACAATCACAAGCGCAGCTGTACGAGTCCTACAGGCAGGCTAGAAAGCCATCAGAGGGTTTTTGGATTGAAACATTCTTTCAAATGCAGAAGACTAACGCCCTGAAATTGACTTTTTCCAGAAAAGGTCAGAAGAGTGAAAAAGCAGAGCACAAAAACTGGCAGATTTTTGTTGGGGTACATGATTAAAAATTTCCAGAGGGGTCCCTGAAGTCTGAGCATGACTTGCGTATGTCAGCTTCCTTCCTCATAACCTTGTCACGGGCGGGCTTCCTCACAGTGGCTCCCGGCAGTCTTAGGCCCCGGCATCGACGGGAGAGGAATACCGAGAGGCCCCCGAGCAACTCGTATGGGGACTGGCCTTTCCTGAGGCCACCAGAGCGGGTCCCTGAGGTCCCCGTCGTAAGTCAAGAGCACCTGCCGCAACTCGAGAAAATCCAGGAGGTTCTCCACTGCAGGCGAGATGAGGCCCATGTCCGCTGAGGCGTCTCGAGGCTAATCACACCTAACCTCTGGAACTACCTAAGGGTCCTTCACGACCTTGCTGCAACTCAAGAAGTTCCCCAACATACCCGTCTCCACTCGAGAGGAAGCACGAGAGTCCCGCTTCATCCAGAGGAGCCCCGTTTCGGCCTCCTAGCTCGAGAGGAGGGATCCTTCCCCTGCGTGGTCGGGAAAGAATTCCGGCGTTTCCGTCACATCTCAAGAGGAGGCGCTCTCCACAGGAAAGGCGAGAGGAACTCCAGGGTCGTGCCAACATTCCCAGAGTCCCCCAGATGTCTCAGTCCATTCCAGGGAAACCTGTTTTTCCTGCGCTGCCTCGACTTTCAAGCCGAAGATCGACTCACACCACGGTGGCACGTGGGACAGCCCTGTGGGAAAGCCTCCTGGGCAGGCCTCGAGGGAAAGCCACAGATCCCTTGATCCACTCGACGGGAAGCGTGACACTGCTGCTAGAGCTGGGGAGGAAAGCGCACGTGCATGCCCCACTCGAGACGTGGACTGACTCCCCTGGGGAGACTCCAGAAGTACCCCAAGATCCATGCCAGCCCTGGAGAGGAATCCTCAGGTTCCGCAAACGACTCCACACAAGGTCTTAGGCCCCGGGATTGATGGGAGAGGAATCCCAAGAGTCCCCCGTGCAACTCGCATGGGGACTGGTCTTTCCTGAGGCCACCAGAGCGGGTCCCTGAGGTCCCGGTCCTAAGTTGAGAGCACCTGCCGCAACTCGAGAAAATCCAGGAGGTTCTCCCCTGCAGGCGGGATGAGGCCCTTTTCCGCTGAGACGTCTCGAGTCTAATCACACCTAAACTTTGGAACTTCGAAAGGGTCCTTCACACCCTTGCTGCAACTCAAGAAGTTCCCCGACATACCCGTCTCCACTCGAGAGGAAGCAGGAGAGCCCAGGCCACATTCAGATGAGCCGGGTTTCCGCCTCCTAGCTCGAGAGGAGGGATCCTTTCCCTGCGTGTCCGGAAAGAATTCCCGGCGTTCCCGTCGCAACTCAAGAGGAGGCGCTCTAAACAGTAAAGGTGAGAGGAACTCCAGGTCGTGCCACCATTCCCAGAGTCCCCCGGATGTCACAGTCCATTCCAGGGAAACCTGTTTTCCCTGCACTGCCTCGACTTTCAAGCCGAGGATAGAGCTCACACCACGGTGGCACGTGGGACAGCCCTGTGGGAAAGCCTCGTGGGAAAGCCTCGTGGGAAAGTCTCGAGGTAAAGCCGCAGATCCCTTGATCCACGAGAAGGGAAGCGTGACACTGCTGATACAGCTTGGGAGGTAAGCGCACGTGCATGCCCCCACACGAGACGAGGACTGACTCCCAAGGGAGACTCCAGAAGTCCGCCGAGATCCATGTCAGCACTGGAGAGAAATCCTCAGGTTCCAGCACCGACCCCACACAATGATCTAGGCCCTGGCATCGACGGCAGAGCAATCCCGAGAGGCCCCCGAGCAACTCGCATGGGGACTGGCCTTTCCTGAGGCCACCAGAGCGGGTCCCTGAGGGCCCCGTCGTAAGTCGAGGGCACCTGCCGCAACTCGAGAAAATCCAGGAGGTTCTCCCCTCTAGGCGAGATGATGCCCATTTCCACAGAGGCGTCTCGAGGGTAATCACATCTAACCTCTGGAACTTCCAAAGGATCCTTCCACCTTTGCTGCAACTCAAGAAGTTCCCCGACATACCCGTCTCCACTCGAGAGGAAGCACGAGAGTCCCGCCCACATGCACAGGACCCCCGTTTCCGCCTCATAGGACGAGAGGAGGAATCCTTTCCCTGCGTGGTGGGGAAAGAATTCCCGGCATTCCCGTCCCATCTCAAGAGGATGCGCTCTCCACAGGAAAGGCGAGAGGAACTCCAGGGTCGTGCCACCATTCCCAGAGTCTCCCAGATGTCTCAGTCCATTCCAGGGAAATCTGTTTTCCCTGCACTGCCTCGACTTTCAAGCCGAGGATCGACTCACACCACGGGGGCACGTGGGACAGCCCTGTGAGAAAGCCTCGTGGGAAAACCTCGTGGGAAAGCCTCGAGGGAAATCCACAGATGCCTTGATCCACTCGAAGGGAAGCGTGAAAATGCTGCTACAGCTCGGGAGGAAAGCGCACGTGCATGCCCCCACACGAGACGAGATCTGACTCCACTGGGGAGACTCCAGAAGTACCCCAAACTCCATGTCAGCACTGGAGAGGAATCCTCAGGTTCCAGCAATGACTCCACACAAGGTCTTAGGCCCGGGAATCGACGGGAGAGGAATCCCGAGAGACCACCGAGCATCTCGCATGGGGACTGGCCTTTCCTGAGGCCACCAGAGCGGGTTCCTGAGGTCCCCGTCGTAAGTCGAGAGCACCTGCCGCAACTCGAGAAAATCCAGGAGGTTCTCCCCTCCAGGCGAGATGAGGCCCATTTCCGCTGAGGCGTCTCGAGGCTAATCACACCTAACCTCTGGAACTTCCTATGGGTCCTTCACACCATTGCTGCAACTCAAGAAATTCCCCCACATACCCGTCTCCACTCGAGAGGAAGCACGAGAGGCCCGCCCACATCCAGAGGAGCCCCGTTTCCGCCTCCTAGCTCGAGAGTAGGGATCCTTTCCCTGCGTGTTCGGGAAAGAATTCCCGGCGTTCCCGACGCATCTCAAGAGGAGTCACTCTCCACAGGAAAGGCGAGAGGAACTCCAGGGTCGTGCCACCATTCCCAGAGTCCCCCAGATGTCTCAGTCCATTCCAGGGAAACCTGTTTTCCCTGCACTGCCTCGACTTTCAAGCCGAGGATCGACTCACACCACGGTGACACGAGGGACAACCCTGTGGGAAAGACTCGTGGGAAAGCCTCGTGGGAAAGCCTCGCAGGAAAGCCACAGATCCCTTGATCCACGCGAAGGGAAGCGCGACACTGCTGCCACAGCTCGGGAGGAAAGCGCACGTGCATGCCCCCACTCGAGACGAGAACTGACTCCCCTGGGGAGACTCCAGAAGTACCCCAAGGTCCATGTCAGCACTGGAGAAGAATCCTTAGGTTACAGCAATGACTCCATACAGGGTCTTATGCCCCAGCATCGACGGGAGAGGAATCCCGAGAGGCCCCCGAGCAACTCGCATGGGGACAGGCCTTTCCTGAGGCCACCAGAGAGTGTCCCTGAGGTCCCCGTCGTAAGTGGAGAGCACCTGCCGCAACTCGAGAAAATCCAGGAGGTTCTCCCCTCCAGGCGAGATGAGGCCCATTTCCGCTGAGGCTTCTCGAGGCTAATCACAACTAACATCTGGAAATTTCAAAGGTCCTTCACACACTTGCTGCAACTCAAGAAGACCCCAACATACCCGTCTCCACTCGAGAGAAAGCACGAGGGTCCCGCCCACATCCAGAGGAGCCCCGTTTCCGCCTCCTAGCTCGAGAGGAGGGATCCTTTCCCTGCGTGGTCGGGAAAGAATTCCCGGCGTTCCCGTCGCATCTCAAGAGGAGGCGCTCTCCACAGGAAAGGCGAGAGGAACTCCAGGGTCGTGCCACCATTCACAGAGTCCCCCAGATGTCTCAGTCCATTCCAGGGAAACCTGTTTTCCCTGCACTGCCTCGACTTTCAAGCCGAGGATCGACTCACACCAAGGTGGCACGAGGGACAACCCTGTGGGAAAGACTCGTGGGAAAGCCTCGTGGGAAAGCCTCGCGGGAAAGCCACAGATCCCTTGATCCACGCGAAGGGAAGCGTGACACTGCTGCTACAGCTCGAGAGGAAATCGCACGTGCATGCCCCAATTTGAGACGAGGACTGACTCCCCTGGGAGACTCCAGAAGTACCCCAAATCCATGTCAGCATTGGAGAGGAATCTTCAGGTTCTGGCACCGACTCCAAACAAGGTCTTAGGTCCCGGCATTGACGGGAGAGGAATACCGAGAGGCACCCGAACAACTCGCATGGGGACTGGCCTTTCCTAAGGCCACAAGAGCATGTCCCTGAGGTCCCAGTCGTAAGTCGAGAGCACCTGCCACAACTCGGGAAAATCCAAGAGGTTCTCCCGTCCAGGCGAGATGAGGCCCATTTCCGCTGAGGCATCTCGTGGCTAATCACACCTAACTTCTGGAACTTCCAAAGGGTCCTTCACACCCTTGCTGCAACTGAAGAATTTCCCAGACATACCCGTCTCCATTCGAGAGGAATCACGAGAGTCCCCCCTAAATCCAGAGGAGCCCCGTTTCTGCCTCGTAGCTCGAGAGGAGGGATTTTTCCCTGCGTGGTCGGGAAAGAATTCCCGGCGTTCCCGTCGCATCTCAAGAGGAGGTGCTCTCCACAGGAAAGGCGAGAGGAACTCCAGGGTGGTGCCACCATTCCCAGAGTCCCTCAAATGTCTCAGTCCATTTCAGGGAAAACATTTTTCCCTGCCCTACCTCGACTTTCAAGACGAGGATCGACTCTCACCACGGTGGCACGTGGGACAGCCTTGTGGGAAAGCCTCGAGGGAAAGCCACAGATCCCTTGATCCACTTGAAGGGAAGCGTGACACTGCTGCTACAGCTCGGGAGGAAAGCACATATTGATGCCCCCAAACGAGACGAGGATTGACTCCCCAGGGGAGACTCAGGAAGTACCCCAAGATCCATGTCAACACTGGAGAGGAATCCTCAGGTTCTGGCAACGACTCCACACAAGGTCTTAGGCCCCGGCATCAACAGGAGAGGAATCCCGAGAGGCCCCCGAGCAACTCGCATGGGGACTGGCCTTTCCTGAGGCCACCAGAGCGTGTCCCTGAGGTCCCCGTCGTAAGTCGAGAGCACCTGCCGCAACTCGAGAAAATCCAGGAGGTTCTCCCCTCCAGGCGAGATGAGGCCCATTTCCGCTGAGGTTTCTCGAGGCTAATCACACCTAACCTCTGAAACTTCCAAACGGTCCTTCACACCCTTGCTGCAACTCTAGAAGTTCCCCGACATACCCGTCTCCACTGGAGAGGAAGCAGGAGAGTCCATCCCACATCCAGAGGAGCCCCGTTTCCGCCTCCTAGCTCGAGAGGAGGGATCCTTTCCCTGCCTGGTCTGTAAAGAATTCCTGGCGTTCCCGTCGCATCTCAAGATGAGGTGCTCTACACAGGAAAGGCGAGAGGAACTCCAGGGACGTGCCACCATTCCCAGAGTCCCCCAGATGTCTCCGTCCATTCCAGGGACACCTGTTTTCCCTGCACTGCCTCGACTTTCAAGCCGAGGATCGACTCACTGCGCGGTGACACGTGGGACAGCCCTGTGGGAAAGCCTCTAGGGAAAGCCACAGATCCCTTGATCCACTCGACGGGAAGCGTGACACGGCTCTAGAGCTGGGGAGGAAAGCGCACGTGCATGCCCCCACTCGAGACGTGGACTGACTCCCCTGGGGAGACTCCAGAAGTACCCCAAGATCCATGCCAGCCCTGGAGAGGAATCCTCAGGTTCCGCAAACGACTCCACACAAGGTCTTAGGCCCCGGCATCGACGGGAGAGGAATCCCGATAGGCCCCCGAGCAACTGTCATGGGGACTGTCCTTTCCTGAGGCCACCAGAGCGTGTCCCTGAGGTCCCCGTTGTAAGTCGAGAGCACCTGCTGCAAATCGAGAAAATCCAGGAGGTTCTCCCTTCCAGGCGAGATGAGGCCCATTTCCGCTGAGGCTTCTCGAGGCTAATCACATCTAACCTCTGAAACTTCCAAAGGGTGATTCACACCCTTGCTGCAACTCAAGAAGTTCCCCGACATACCCGTCTCCACTCGAGAGGAAGCACAAGAGTCCCGACAACATCAGAGAAGCCCACTTTCCGCCTCCTAACTCGAGAGGAGGGATCCTTTCCCTGCTTGTCTGGAAAGAATTCCTGGCATTCCCGTCGCATCTCAAGATGAGGTGCTCTCCACAGGAAAGGCGACAGGAACTCCAGGGTCGAGCCACCATACCCAGAGTCACCCAGATGTCTCAGTCCATTCCAGGGAAACCTGTTTCCCCTGCACTGCCTCGACTTTCAAGCCGAGGATCGACTCACACCACGGTGGCACGTGGGACAGCCCTGTGGGAAAGTCTCGTGGGAAAGCCTTATGGGAAAGCCTCATGAGGAAGCCTCGAGGGAAAGCCACTGATCCCTTGATCCATGCGAAGGGAAGCGTGACACTGCTGATACAGCTCGGGAGGAAAGCGCACGTGCATGCCCCCACTCGAGCCGAGGTCTGACGCCCCTGGGGAGACTCCAGAAGTCCCCGAAGATCCATGTCGGCACTGGAGAGGAATCCTCAGGTTCCGGCACTGACTCCACACAAGGTCTTGCCCCGGCATCGACGGGAGAGGAATCCCGAGAAGCCCACGAGCAACTTGCATGAGGACTGGCCTTTCATGAGGCCACCAGAGCATATCTCTGAGGTCCAAGTCGTAAGTCGAGAGCTCCAGCTGCAACTCGAGAAAATCCAGGAGGTTCTCCCCTCCAGGCGAGATGTGGCCCATATCCGATGAGGCATCTCGAGGCTAATCAACAAGCGTCTGGAACTAACAAAGGGGCCCTCAAACCCTAGTTGCAACTCAAGAAGTTGCCCGAAATACCCCTCTCCACTCGAGAGGAAGCACGAGAGTCTTGCCCACACCCAGAGGAGCCCGTTTCCGCCTCATAGCTCGAGAGGAAGGATCCTTTCCCTGCGTTACCCGGAAAGAATTCCCGGCATTCCCCTTGCATATCAAGAGGAGGCGCAACCACAGGAAAGGCGAGAGGAACTCCAGGGTCGTGCCACCATTCCCAGATCCCCCAGATGTCTCAGTCCATTCCAGGGAAACCTGTTTTCCCTACACTGCCTCGACTTTCAAGCCGAGCATCGACTCACTGCTTGGTGGCACGTGGAACAGCCCTGTGTGAAAGCCTCGTGGGAAAGCCTCGAGGGAAAGCCACAGATCCCTTGATCCACGCGAAGGGAAGAGTGACACTGCTGCTACAGCTCGGGAGGAAAGCGCACGTGCATGCCCCCACTCGAGACGAGGACTGACTGCCCTGGGTAGATTCCAGAAGTACCCCAGACCCATGTCGGCAGTGCAGAGGATTCCTCAGGTTCCGGCACCGATTCCACACAAGGTCTTAGGCCCCGGCATCGACGGGAGAGGAATCCCGAGAGGCCCCGAGAAACTAGCATGGGGACTGGCCTTTCCTGAGGCCAGCAGAGCGGGTCCCTGAGGTCCCCGTCGTAACTCGAGAGCACCTGCTGCAACTCGAGAAAATCCAGGAGGTTCTCCCCTCCAGGCGAGATGAGGCCCATTTCTGCTGAGGCGCGTCGAGGCTAATCACAACTAACCTCTGGAACATCCAAAGGTCCTTCACACCCTTGCTGCAACTCAAGAAGTTCCCCGACATACCCGTCTCCACTCGAGAGGAAGCACGAGAGTTCTGCCCACATCCAGAGGAGCCCCGTTTCCGCCTCCTAGCTCGAGAGGAGGGTTCCTTTCCCTGCGTGGTCAGGAAAGAATTCCCGGCGTTCCCGTCGCATCTCAAGAGGAGGCGCTCTGCACAGGAAAGGCGAGAGGAAGTCCAGGGTCGTGCCACCATTCCCAGAGTCCCCCAGATGTCTCAGTCCATTCCAGGGAAACCTGTTTTCCCTGCACTGCCTCGACTTTCAAGCCGAGGATCGACTCAAACCTCGGTGGCACGTGGGACAGCCCTGTGGGAAAGCCTCGAGGGAAAACCTCGAGGGAAAGCCACAGATCCCTTGATCCACCGGAAGGCAAGTGGAACACTGCTGCTACAAATCGGGAAGAAAGCGCACGTGCATGCCCCCACTCGAGACGAGGACTGACTCCCCTGGGGAGACTCCAGAAGTACCCCAAGATCCATGTCAGCACTGTAGAGGAATCCTCAGGTTCCGGCACCAACTCCACACGAGACCTAGGCCCCGGCATCGACGAGAGAGGAATCCCGAGAGGCCCCGAGCAACTCGCATAGGGACTGGCATTTCCAGAGGCCACCAGAGCAGGTCCCTGAGGTCCCCGTCGTAAGTCGATAGCACCTGTCGCAACTCGAGAAAATCCTGGAGGTTCTCCCCTCCAGGCGAGATGAGGCCCATTTCCACTGAGGCGTGTCGAGGCCAATCACACCTAACCTCTGGAACTTACAAAGGGTCCTTCACACCCTTGCTGCAACTAAAAAAGTTCCCCGACCTACCCGTCTCCACTCGAGGGGAAGCACGAGAGTCCTGCCCACATCCAGAGGAGACCCGTTTCTGCCTCCTAGCTCGAGAGGAGGGATCCTTTCCCTGCGTGGTCTGGAAAGAAGTCCCGGTGTTCCTGTCGCATCTCAAGAGGAGTCGCTCTCCACAGGAAAGGCGAGAGGAACTCCAGGGTCGAGCCACCATACCCAGAGTGACCCAGATGTCTCAGTCCATTCCAGGGAAACCTGTTTCCCCTGCACTGCCTCGACTTTCAAGCCGAGGATCGACTCACACCACGGTGGCACGTGGAACAGCCCTGTGGGAAAGACTCGTGGGAAAGCCTCGAGGGAAAGCCACAGATTCCTTGTTTCACGAGAAGGGAAGCGTGACACTTCTGCTACAGCTCGGGAGGAAAGTGCACGTGCATGCCCCCACTTGAGACGAGGATGAAACCCCCGGGGAGACTCCAGAAGTACCCCAAGATCCATGTCAGCACTGGAGAGGAATCCTCAGGTTCCAGCACTGACTCCACACAAGGTCTTAGGCCCCGTCATCGACGGGAGAGGAATCCCGAGAGGTCCCAGAGCAACTCGCATGGGGACTGGCCTTTCCTGAGGATACCAGAGCGGGTCCCTGAGGTCCCCGTCGGAAGCCTAGAGCACCTGCGGCAACTCGAGAAAATCCAGGAGGGTCTCCCCTCCAGGTGAGATGAGGCCCATTTCCGCTGAGGCGTCTCGAGGCTCATCACACCTAACCTCTGGAACTTCCAAAGGGTCCTTCACACCCTTGCTGCAACTCAAGAAGTTCCCCGACATAGCCGTATCCACTCGAGAGGAAGCACGAGAGTCCCGCCCACATCCAGATCGGCCCCGTTTCCGCCTCCTAGCTCGAGAGGAGGGATCCTTTCTCTACGTGGTCGGTAAAGAATTCCCGGTGTTCCCGTCGCATCTCAAGAGGAGGCGCCCTCCACAGGAAAGGCGAGAGGAACTCCAGGGTCGTTCTACCATTTCCAGAGTCCCTCAGAAGTCTCAGTCCATTCCAGGGAAAACTGTTTTCCCTGCACTGCCTCGACTTTCAAGTCGAGGATCGACTCACACCACGGTGGCACGTGGGACAGCCCTGTGGGACAGCCCTGTGGGAAAGCCTCGAGGGAAAGACACAGATCCCTTGATCCACGCGAAGGGAAGCGTGACACTGCTGCTACAGCTCGGGAGGAAAGCGCACGTGCATGCCACCACTTAGAGGAGGACTGACTCCCCTGGGGAGACTTCAGAATTACCCCAAGATCCATGTCAGCAATGGAGAGGAATTCTCAGGTTTTGCCACAGAGTACACATAAGATCTTAGGCCCCGGCTTTGACGGGAGAGGAAACCCGAGAGGCCCCCGAGCAACTCGCATGGGGACTGGCCTTTCGTGAGGCCACCAGAGCGGGTCCCTGAGGTCCCTGTCGTATGTCGAGAGCACCTGCCGCACTCGAGAAAATCCAGGAGGTTCTCCCCTCCAGGCGAGATGAGGCCCATTTCGCTGAAGCGTCTCGAGGCTAATCACACCTAACCTCTGGAAATTCCAAAGGGTCCTTCACACCCTTGCTGCATCTCAAGAAGTTCCCCGACATACCCGTCTCCACTCGAGAGGAAGTACGAGTGTCCCGCCCTCATCCAGAGGATCCCCATTTACACCTCCTAGTTCGAGAGAAGGGATCCTTTCCCTGCGTGTTCGGTAAAAAATTCTCGGTGCTTCCGTCGCAGCTCAAGAGGAGGCGCTCTCCCAGGAAAGGCGAGAGGAACTCCAGGGTCGTGCCACCATTCCCAGAGACCCCCAGATGTCTCAGTCCATTCCAGAGAAACCTGTTTTCCCGCACTGCCTCGACTTTCATGCCGAGGAACGACTCACACTACGGTGGCACGTGCTACAAACCTGTTGGAAGCCTCGTGGGAAAGCCTCGAGGGATAGCCACAGATACCTTGATCCACGGGAAGGGAAGCGTGAATCTGCTGCTTCCGCTCGGGAGGAAAGCGCACGTGCATGCCCCCACTCGAGACGACGAAAGACTCCCCTGGGGAGACTCAAGAAGTAGCCCAAGATCCATGTCAGCACTGGAGAGGAATCCTCAGGTTCCAGCACCGACTCCACACAAGGACTTAGGCCCCGGCATCGACGGGAGTGGAGTCCCGAGAGGACCCCGAGCAACTCGCATGGATACTGGCCTTTCCTGAGGCCACCAGAGCGGGTCCCTGAGGTCCCCATCGTAAGTCGAGAGCACCTGCCGCAACTAGAGAAAATCCAGGTGGTTTTCCCCTGAGGCGAGATGAGGCCCATTTCTGCTGAGGTGTCTCAAGGCTAATCACACCTAACCTCTGTAACTTCCAAAGGTTGATTCACACCCTTGCTGCAACTCAAGAAGTTCACCGACATACCCGTCTCTACTTGAGAGGAAGCACGAGAGTACCGCTCACATCCAGAGGAACCCCGTTTCCGCCTCCTAGCTCGAGAGGAGGGATCATTTCATTTCGTGGTCGGGAAAGAATACCCAGCGTTCCCGTCGCTTCTCAAGAGGAGGCGCTCTCCACAGGAAAGGCGAGAGGAACTCCAGGGTGTTGCCACCATTCCCAGAGTCCCCCAGATGTCTCAGTCCATTCCAGGGAAACCTGTTTTCCCTGCACTGCCTCGACTTTCCAGCCAAGGATAGACTCACACCACGGTGGCACGTGGGACAGCCCTGTGAGAAAGTCTCGTGGGAAAGCCTTATGGGAAAGCCTCATGAGGAAGCCTCGAGGGAAAGCCACTGATCCCTTGATCCATGCGAAGGGAAGCGTGACACTGCTGCTACAGCTCGGGAGGAAAGCGCACGTGCATGCCCCCACTCGAGCCGAGGTCTGACGCCCCTGGGGAGACTCCAGAAGTCCCCGAAGATCCATGTCGGCACTGGAGAGGAATCCTCAGGTTCCGGCACTGACTCCACACAAGGTCTTGCCCCGGCATGGACGGGAGAGGAATCCCGAGAGGCCCCCGAGCAACTCGCATGGGGACTGGCCTTTCATGAGGCCACCAGAGCGGGTCCCTGAGGTCCCCGTCGTAAGTCGAGAGCACCTGCTGCAAGTCGAGAAAATCCAGGAGGTTCTCCCCTCCAGGCGAGATGAGGCCCATTTCCGCTGAGGCGTTCGAGGCTATTCACACCTAAACTCTGGAACTTCCAAAGGGTCGTTCACACCCTTGTTGCAACTCAAGAAGTTCCCGGACATTCCCGTCTCCACTCGAGAGGAAGCACGAGAGTCCCGGCCTCATCCAGAGGAGCCCCGTTTCCGTCTCCTAGCTCGAGAGGAGGGATCCTTTCCCTGCGTGTTCGGGAAAGAATTCCCGGCGTTCCCGTCGTCGCATCTCAAGAGGAGGCGCTCTCCACAGGAAAGGCGAGAGGAACTCCAAGGTCGTGCCACCATCCCAGAGCCAACCAGATGTCTCCGTCCATTCCAGGGAAACCTGTTTTCCAAGCACTGCCTCGACTTTCAAGCCGAGGATCGACTCACACCACGGTGGCACGTGGGACAGCCCTGTGGGAAAGCCTCGTGGGAAAGCCTCGAGGGAAAGCCCCTGATCCCTTGATCCACGGGAAGGGAAGCGTGACACTGCTGCTACAGCTCGGGAGGAAAGCGCATGTGAATGCCCCCTCTCGGGACGAGGACTGACTCCACTGGGGAGACTACAGAAGTACCCCAAGATCCATTTCTGCACTGGAGAGGAATGCTCAAGTTCCGGGACCGACTCCACACAAAATCTTAGGCCCCGGCATAGACGGGAGAGGAATCCCGAGAGGCCTCCGAGCAACTCGCATGGGGACAGGCCTTTCCTGAGGCCACCAGAGCGGGTCCCTGAGGTTCCCGTCGTAAGTTGAGAGCACCTGCCGAAACTCGAGAAAATCCAGGAGGTTCTCCCCTCCAGGCGAGATGAGGCCCATTTCCGCTGAGGCGTCTCGAGGCTAATCACACCTAAACTCTGGAACTTCCAAAGGGTCCTTCACACCCTTGCTGCAACTCAAGAAGTTCTGCAACATTCCCGACTCCACTCGAGAGGAAGCACGAGAGTCCCGCCCACATCCAGAGGAGCCCCGTTTCCGCCTCCTAGCTCGAGGGGAGGGATCCTTTCCCAGCGTGGTCGGGAAAGAATACCCGGCGTTCCCGTTGCATCTCAAGAGGAGGTGCTCTCCACAGGAAAGGCGAGAGGAACTCCAGGGTCGGGCCACCATTCCCAGAGTCCCCTGGATGTCTCAGTCCATTCCAGGGAAAACTGTTTTCCCAGCACTGCCTCGACTTTCAAGCCGAGGATTGACTCACACCACGGTGGCACTTGGGACAGCCCTGTGGGAAAGCCTCGTGGGAAAGCCTCGAGGGAAAGCCCCTGATCCCTTGATCCACGCGAAGGGAAGCGTGACACCTCTGCTACAACTCGGGAGGAAAGCGACGTGCATGCCCACACTCGAGACAAGGACTGACTCCCATGGGGAGACTCCAGAAGTACCCCAAGATACATGTCAGCACTGGAGAGGAATTCTCAGGTTCCGGCGCTGACTCCACACAAGGTTTTAGGCCCCAGCATCGACGGGAGAGGAAACCCTAGAGGCCCCCGAGAGGCCCCGAGCAACTCGCATGGGGCCTGGCCTTTCCTGAGGGCACCAGAGCGGGTCCCTGAGGTCCCCGTCGTAAGTCGAGGGCACCTGCCGCAACTCGAGAAAATCCAGGAGGTTCTCCCCTCCAGGCGAGATGAGGCCCATTACCGCTGAGGCGTCTCGAGGCTAATCACACCTAACCTATGGAACTTACAAAGGGTCCTTCACGCCCTTGCTGCAACTCAAGAAGCTCCCCCACATACCCGTCTCCACTCGAGAGGAAGCCCGAGAGTCCCGCCCACATCCAGAGGAGCCCCGTTACTGCCTCCTAACTCGAGAGGAGGGATCCTTTCACTGAGTGGTCGGTCAAGTATTCCCGGAGTTCCCGTCTCATCTCAAGAGGAGGCGCTCTCCACAGGAAAGGCGAGAGGAACTCCAGGTTCGTGCACCCATTCCCAGAGGCCCCAAGATGTCTCAGTCCATTCCATGGAAACCTGTTTCTCCTGCACTGCCTCAACTTTCTAGCCTAGGATCGACACACAACACGGTGGCACGTGGGACAGCCCTTTGGGAAAGTCTCGTGGGAAAGCCTCGTGGAAAAGACTCGTGGGAAAGCCTCGAGGGAAAGCCGCAGATACCTTGATCCACGCGAAGGGAAGCGTGACACTGCTGCTACAGCTCGGGAGGAAAGCGCACGTGCATGCCCCCACTCGAGATGAGGACTGACTCCCGTGGGGAGACTGGAGAAGTACCCCAAGATCCTTGTCAGCACTGCAAAGGAATCCTCAGGTTCCGGCACCGACACCACACAAGGTCTTAGGCCCTGGCATCGACGGGAGAGGAACCCCGAGAGGGCCCTGAGTAACTCGCATGAGGACTGGTCTTTCCTGAGGCCACCAGAGCGGGTCTCTGAGGTCCCTGTCGTAAGTCGAGAGCACCTGCCGCAACTCGAGAAAATCCAGGAGGTTCTCCCCTCCAGGCGAGATGAGGCCCATTTCCGCAGAGGCGACTCGAGGCTTATCACACCTGACCTCTGGAACTTCCAAAGGGTCCTTCACACCCTTGCTGCAACTCAAGAAGTTCCCCGACATACCCGTCTCCACTCGAGAGGAAGCACGAGAGTCCCGCCCACATCCAGAGGAGCCCCGTTTCCGCCTCGTAGCTCGAGAAGAGGGATCCTTTCCCTTCGTCGTCCGGGAAAGAATTCCCGGCCTTCCCGTCGCATCTCAAGAGGAGGCGCTCTCCACAGGAAAGACGAGAGGAACTCCAGGGCCTTGCCAGCATTCCAAGAGTCCCCCAGATGTCTAAGTCCATTCCAGAAGAAACTGTTTTCCCTGCACTGCCTCGACGTTCACGCCGAGGATCGACTCACACCACCGTGGCACGTGGGACAGCCCTGTTGGAAAGCCTCGTGGGAAAGCCTCAATGGAAAGCGACAGATCCCTTGATCCACACGTCGGCAAGCGTGACACTGCTGCTGCAGATCGTGAGGAAATGGCAGGTGCATGCCCCCACACGACATGAGGACTGACGCCCCTGGTGAGACTCCAGAAGTACGGAAAGATTCATGTCAGCACTGGAGAGGCATCCTCAGGGTCTGGCCCTGACTCCACACAAGGTCTTAGGCACCGGCATCGATGGGAGAGGAATCCCTAAAGGCCCCTGGTAACTCGCATGGGGACTGGCCTTTCCTGAGGCCACCAGAGCGGGTCCCTGAGGACCCGTCGTAACTCGAGAGCACCTGCCGCAACTGGGTAAAATCCAGGAGGTTCTCCCCTAACAGGCGGGAATGAGGCCCATTTCCTCTGAGGTGTCTGGAGGCTCATCACACCTAACCTCTGGAAATTAAAAAGGGTCCTTGCTGCAACTCAAGAAGTTCCCCGACATACCCGTCTCCACACGAGAGGAAGCACGAGGGTCCCGCCCCACATTCAGAGGAACCCCGTTTCCGAGATGAAGGATCCTATCCTGCTTAGTCAGGAAAGATTTTTCGGCGTTCCCATGGCATCTCAAGAGCAAGGGTTCTCAATAGGAAAGGCAAGAGGAACTCCAGGGTCGTGCCACCATTTCAAGAGTCCCCCAGATGTCTCAGTCCATTTCAGAGGAACCCGTTTTCCCAGCACTGCCTCGACTTTCACGCCGAGGATCCACTTCACACCATGGTGGCATGTGGGACAGCCCTGTGAGAAAGCCTCGAGGGAAAGCCACAGATCCCTTGATCCCCGCGACGGGAAGCGTGACACATCTGCTACACTGTCCCTGAGGTCACGGTCGTATGTCGGAGAGTACCTGCCGCAACTCGAGAAAATCCAGGAGGTTCTCTGCTCCAGTCTAGATGAGGCCCATTTTCTCTGCGGCGTCTCGAGAGTAATCACAACTAAACTCTGGAACTTCCAAAGTGTCCTAAACACCCTTGCTAAAACTCAAGAAGTTCCCCGACATACCCGTCTCCACTCCAGAGGAAGCACGAGGGTCCGGCAACCGCCAGAGGAGCTCCGTTTCCTCCTCCAAGCTCGAGATGAGGGATCCTTCCCTGCTTCCTCGGGAAAGAATTCCCGATGTTTCGACGCATCTCAAGAGGAGGCGCGCTGCACAGGAAAGGCGAGAGGAAGTCATGGGTCGTGCCACCATTCCAAGAGTCCCCCAGATGTCTCAGTCCATTCCAGAGGATCCTGTTTTCCCTGCACTGCTTCGACTTTCACGCTGAGGATCGACTCACACCTGGTGGCACGTGTGATAACCCTGTGGGGAAAGCCTCGTGGGAAAGCCTCGAGGGAAAGCCACAGATCCCTTAATCCACGCGACGGGAAGCGTGACACTGCTGCTAAAGCACGGGAGGAAAGGCGAACGTGCATGCCCCCACTCGAGACGAGGACTGACTCGACTGGGTAGACTCCAGAAGTACCCCAAGATCCATGACAGCCACTGGAGAGGAAATCCTTCAGGTTCCGGGCACTGACTCCACACAAGGTCTTAGGCCCCAGCATCGACGGGAGAGGAATCCCGAGAGGCCCCGAGCAACTCGAATGGGGACTGGCCTTTCCTGAGGCCACCAGAGCGGGTCCCTGAGGTCCCCGTCGTAAGTCGGAGAGCACCTGCCGCAACTCGAGAAAATCCAAGAGGTTCTCCCCTCCAAGGCGAGATGAGGCCCATTTACAGCGGAGGGCGTCTCGAGGCTAATCAATTCTAACAAACTGGAACTTCCAAAGGGTCCTTCACACCTTGCTGCAACTCAAGAAGTTTCCCCGACATAACCGTCTCCACTTGAGAGGAAGCACGAGAGTCCCGGCCACATCCAGAGGCCCCGTTTCCGCCTCCTAGCTTGAGAGGAGGAATCCTTTCCCTGCGTGGTCGGGAAAGAATTCCCGGCATTCCCGTCACATCTCAAGAGGAGGCGATCTCCACAGGAAAGGCGAGAAGAACTCCAGAGTCGTGCCACCATTCCAGAGTCAACCAGATGTCTCAGTCAATTGCAGGGAAACCTGTTTTCCGTGCACTGCCTCGACTTTCAAGCCGAGGATCGACTCACACCACGGGTGGCACGTGTGGCAGCCCTGTGGGAAAGCCTCGTGGGAAAGCCTCTTGGGAAAGCCTCGAGGGAAAGCCCCTGATCCCTTGATCCACGCGAAGGGAAGCATGACACTGCTGCTACAGCTCGGAGGAAAGCGCACGTGCGTGCCCCACTCGAGACGAGGACTGACTCCCCTGGGGAGACTCCAAAAGTACCCAAGATCCATGTCAGCACTGGAGAGGAATGCTCAGGTTCCGGCACCGACTCCACACAAGGTCCTTAGGCCCGCATCGACGAGAGGAATCCGAGAGC
>NW_017211747.1:0-17382 GCF_001704415.2 Capra hircus
TATTGATTTAGTTTTTATGAGGGTTCTTTATATTAAGAAAATAATCTTGTTTAGAAAGAATTGTTAAACAGATCAGATATGGAGTAAAAGCTTTAGAAAATAGGAAAGTTTGGGAGTTTTTTTTGCTCATTTGGTGAATAGTACACACATAGAGCACAGAGTAAGAGACTACTAGTGACAGAAGGCTAACTGCTTTGATGAAAGGTCAATAAAAAGTTCATAACAAAAGCTTACTTTGATAGCAAAAAGGAACTCTAAGGTAATGAACGCATAGTACTAAATTTCTGTATAGTGGTCAAAGTGATTCTGCTACGTCTTCCATGCAATAAATATAATCTTCTACACAAAGTTAAAATTCTGCATGGATTTGTTAGTAGTTATAAGATAGAAATTATTAGGCAGTCAGTGTAAGGTTGGGGGCGCTCAGTCAGTTTTTTTTTGTATGTTTGTTTGTTTGTTTTTTTTAAATTTCACCTCATTTTCTCACATAAGCGTTTTGTTCCATTCAGTTCAGTTCAGTCGCTCAGTCGTGTCCGATTCTTTGCTGCCATTAGCCTGACCCTATACTTGTTGCTCCAATCTAGGCATTCATAGGAATGCCACGCTGATCTGAGGGTCATAAAAACATTCAGATCCAGGACAAAGCAATCATTAACTGCTGTCCAATTTATCAAGGAGGAAAATTCAAGATGGATCATTAACGTTTAAATATACATCTGGTCCCCAAATGGAGAAGGCAATGGCACCCCACTCCAGTACTCTTGCCTGAAAAATCCCATGGACGGAGATGGGACGGTAGGCTGCAGTCCATGGGGTTGCGAAGAGTCCGACACGACTGAGCGACTTCACTTTTCACTTTCATGCGTTAGAGAAGGAAATGCCTACCCACTCCAGTGTTTTTGCCTGGAGAATCCCAGGGACGGGGGAGCCTGGTGGCTGGAGGTGTGGGACTAGGTAGTGACTGCTTTGTGAATATAGGGTTTATATGGAGGGTAATATACTCGTTTTGAAACTAAATAGGAGTTATGGTTGCACACTGAAGATGAAATAAATTCCATTGAATTATATACTTCAAAATGATTGAATTTTATATTCACAGTATTTCCAAAATGTTTATAAAGTGACGAAACATAAGAATTAGGATCCTTTTTTTTGATTTTCTTTCTCCTCTGTTATCATTAAATTTTATACTACTACATTAAGAAAAGGTATCCTAAATGCTTCCAATGAGGAGATCACCTGCTCAGGTATGTTCTCATCAACAACTCTGGACACTAAAGGATAAAGGAGTGATTGACGCTGCTCATGTTCAAGTTGAAGTTATTTTGAAAATAAATTCTATACACAGTAAAGTTATTAGTTAAACAAAGGATAAAAATCAAGAAAGTTCATTCATGGACACAAGTTTACCTTCCATATGGCATTATAAAACAATTAAAAAGTTTAGACATCACATTAGACTTTCCAATTGATAATATAGTTATGTGAGGCTTTACGTTGAGAATGATATTGATGCATTTTTGTCAGTATAAAGAAATATAAAGAAGACAACCAATTACTTCAAAAAAAAAAGTAAAAGTTTCTGGAGAGTATTAGTAGTTCAATTAGAAAATAGACTGAAACTAAAAGGTAGCATAATTTTAATGACTAGTAGATATAAGAGATGTCCCTGATAGCTCAGCTGGTAAAGAATATGCCTGCAATGCAAAAGACCCTGGTTCAATTCCTGGGTCGGAAATTTTAAGAGAAGAAAATTCCAAATTAAAGGAGCCAAAAATAAAAGATGACATTGACAAAATGTATAATTGGAACCTATTCAATGTCATCTTTTATTTTTGGCTCCTTTAATTTGGAATAATATTTCTGAGGTTCAAACACACTGTAGATGAGGTCAGTTTAAATTTCTTTTTATAATTGAGTAATATTCCATAAATGAATATACCCCATCTTGTTTATCCATTCATCCAGTAATGAATCTGGTTCCACTTTTTGTTATTGTAAATAGTGCTGCTATGGACATTTAGGTACAAGTATTTGTTTCAATATGTGCTTTCAGTTTGGGAGGATATGCCATTAAGAGTGAAAATTCTGGGCGTATGGTAAATTATATTTTTAACTTATGGATGTTACAAAAACTTTCTCATAGTTTGGTGGTCTTTCATACATCATCTTTGATTAAAAAAGTTATTCAAGTCTTTTACCCAAATTTTAATTGTATTGTCTTTTGGTGTTAGGTACAAGAATTCTTTACATAGTCTGAATACTGGACACCTCTCAAAATACATGTTTTGAAAAATATAAGCTCTTATTATGTAGGTTACTTTTTTTAACTTTTCTGATAGTGTCTTTTGATGCACAACAGCTTTTGTTTGTTTATTTTTATTTACCTATGACATTCAATTTATCTGAGTTTTCTTTTTGCTTGTAAGGGTGTCCTGTATAAGAGTCCACAACCAAATCCAAGGTAACAGAGATTTACTTCTATGTTTTATTCTAAGAGTTTTATATTTTTAGCTCTTAAACTCAAGCCATTGATCAATCTTGAGTTAATTATTCACACCATGCTATTTTGGCCATAGTTTTGTCCAGTCACTCTTATTAATATTTTTGCATAGGTTCTTATTAAATAGATAACTTAAGGATTTCTTAATTGTCTTACCCTCATAGTAAAATATTTTGCTAGGGTGTATGTAAGTTCTGAATATAATAAATGTATAATTTAGATTTTTTAAAAAGTAAATTTGTTTTCACTGTACTGATACAGTATCTCCTGAGTACAGTTTTTTTAATCTTTATTTGCTTACTTTTAAGTCACCAGTTTTCTTCAAACCTATCATTAGCATTTTTTGTCTGTTCATAGCTATGTATGTTATTATAGCCACTATTCCTGAATTTGTAGGTGATTTTCCCTCTGTGCATATGAAAGAACCCTACAGAACAACAGGCTTTATCTCAGGAGGCACTTGTGGGAATCATAAGGGGAAAAAAGGAGATCATTGCTTCCTTAAATAATCAAGGGAGACTAGTGTAAGATATAGTTTTGATTTTTTTAGAAAGCCTTGTTTCAATCTCTTGTTTAGATCTCTTGTTTCACTCTAAATGTAAACTGCCTCTTTCCCCCATGTTGGTTAGGGAAGGAGGGTAACTAAAATCAACAAATCAATGATACCATTGCCTAAAATATTATTTATTAAGTTCTTCAATATTCAACCTTCTCATTTTCACTTTTCTGTTAATCTCAGGGTTTAGTGTATGTGTATATATGTGTGTGTGTGTATATATATATTATATATATATATATGAAGCAAAAACAAAACCTTCTTTGAGTGTTCTTTTTGTTTTTCTGAGCTTTGAGTCTCTCTCTCTCTCTCTCTCTTTTTTTTTTTTTTTTAACAGAATCATGTTAGTAAATCCCACTTATTTGCTCTGCTCTAGGACTTGGCTAGAATTAACTAATGCATTCATCTTCGTTCTCAATATTCTAAAATTCATTCACTTGAGTATTTTTTTCATATTTTATTTGGCTTGTGAGAAAAGAATGAGAAATTAAATTTGCTTCTGTAATCTATCTTTTTTAAACTCAATGTCTCAATGACTTTGAAATGTGAAAAGAAAGTTAGTTTCTCAGTCTAGGCTCTCAGTCATGTCCTATTTGCCATCCCATGGACTACCCATGCCTGCCAGCCTCTCTGTCCATGGCATTCTCCAGGCAAGAATACTGAAGTGGGTTGCCATTCCCTTCTGCAGGTGATCTAACCCAAGGATCAAGTCCAGGTCTCCTGCATTTCAGGCAGATTCTTTACCAACTGAATTGCTAGGGAAGCCGAATGACTTTGAGATAATCTTTAAATAGAATCTACATGTAAAATAATGTATTTTGTTTAAAATATAAGAGGGGTCAGAATGTTTTAATTAATTTGAAGTAGAGAAAGCATAAGATTTGTATAGCATGAAATCTGCAGCATGCCTATATGTGTACATTAAATTTGCTACCAAAGAAAAAATATATTTAGGTAATTTCAAATATTTATGGGAATATCAATTTGACAACAAAAATAAGTTGACTTTATTATTCCCAACATGTTTTTAAGACCATTTTTTCAAATAGCAACAGACTCACAGACATAGAGCACAGGCTTGTAGTTGCCAATGGGAGGCAGTGGAAGAGGAAAGGACTGGGAGTTTGGGATTAGCAGATGCAAACAGGATGGATAACACAGGGAACTCTATTCAATATCCTGTGATAAACCATAATAAAAATGTATAAAATATATTAAAAAAATCTATATGTGTGTAACAATTTACTTTGCTATACCACAGAGATGGGAACAACATTATAAAATATTTCAATAAAAATTATTTAAAAATTTAAAAGAACCATTTCTCATTTATATTATATATGTAAAAGTTTTTCATTAATACTATATAAAATGCTCTCAGTATCACTCCTACAGCAAAACTGATTACAAATTTCAAAGAGAAGTTTCAGTTCAGTTCAGTCACTCAGTGGTGTCTGACTGTTTGTGACCTCATGAATTGCAGCATGCCAGGCCTCCCTGTCCATCACCAATTTCTGGAGTTCACTCAAACTCATGTCCATCGAGTCAGTGATGCCATCTAGCCATCTCATCCTCTGTCGTCACCTTCTCTTCCTGCCCCAATCCCTCCCAGCATCAGAGTCTTTTCCAATGGGTCAAATCTTTGCATGTGGTAGCCAAAGTATTAGAGTTTCAGGATTAGCATTACTCCTTCCAAAGAACACCCAGGACTGATCCTTTAGAATGGACTAGTTGGATCGATCTCCTTGCAGTCCAAGGGACTCTCAAGAGTTTTCTCCAACACCACAGTTCAAAAGCATTAATTCTTTGGCACTTAGCCCTGTTCACAGTCCAACTCTCACATCCATACCTGACCACAGGAAAAACCATAACCTTGACTAGAAGGACCTTTGTTGGCAAAATAATGTCTCTGCTTTTAAATATGCTGTCTAGGTTGGTCATAACTTTCCTTCCAAGGAGTAAGCATCTTTTAATTTCATGGCTGCAGTCACCATCTGCACTGATTTTGGAGCCCCCAAAATAAAGTCTGACACTGTTTCCACTGTTTACCCATCTATTTCCTATGAAGTGATAGTACCAGATGCCATGATCTTAGTTTTCTGAATGTTGAGCTTTAAGCCAACTTTTTCACTCTCCTCTTTCACTTTCATCAACTGGCTTTTTAGTTCTTCTTCACTTTCTGCCATAAGGGTGGTGTCATCTGCATATCTGAGGTTATTGATATTTCTCCTGGCAATCTTAATTCCATCTTGTGCTTCTTCCAGCCCAGCGTTTCTCATGATGTATTCTGCATATATGTTAAACAAGCAGGGTGATAATATACAACGTTGACATACCCCTTTTCCTATTTGGAACCAGTCTGTTGTTCCATGTTCAGTTCTAACTGTTGCTTCCTGACCTGCATATAGGTTTCTCAAGAGGCAGGTCAGGTGGTCTGGTATTCCCATCTCTTTCAGAATTTTCCACAGTTTATTGTGATCCACACAGTCAAAGGCTTTGGCATAGTCAATAAAGCAGACATAGATGTTTCTGTGGAACTCTCTTGCTTTTTCCATGATCCAGGCGATGTTGGCAATTTGATCTCTGGATCCTCTGACTTTTCTAAAACCAGCTTGAACATCTGGAAGTTCATGGTTCACGTACTGTTGAAGCCTGGCTTGGAGGATTTTGAGCATTATTTACTAGCATGTGAGATGAGTGCAATTGTGTGGTAGTTTGAGCATTCTTTGGCATTGCCTTTCTTTGGGATTGGAATGAAAATTAACCTTTTTCAGTCCTGTGGCCATTGCTGTGTTTTCCAAATTTGCTGGCATATTGAATGCAGCACTTTCACAGCATCATCTTTCAGGATTTGAAATAGCTCACTGGAATTCCATCACCTCCACTAGCTTTGTTCGTAGTGATGCTTTCTAAGGCCCACTTGACTTCACATTCCAGGATGTCTGGCTCTAGGTGAGTGATCACACCATCATGATTATCTGGGTCATGAAGATCTTCTTTGTATAGTTCTTCTGTGTATTCTTGCCACCTCTTCTTAATATCTTCTGCTTCTGCTTTCTGTCCTTTATCAAGCTCATCTCTGCATGAAATGTTCCCTTGATATCTCTAATTTTCTTGAAGAAATTTCTAGTCTTTCCCATTCTGTTGTTTTCCTCTATTTTTTTGTATTGATCGCTGAGAAAGGCTTTCTGATCTATACTGTTCTTCGGAACTCTGCATTCAAATGCTTATATCTTTCCTTTTCTCCTTTGCCTTTTGCTCTTCTTCTTTTCACAGCTATTTGTAAGGCCTCCCCAGACAGCCATTTGGCTTTTTTGTACTTCTTTTCCATGGAAGCTTATTCCTTTTAAAATTTTATATGTGATATTAAAATCCACTAAATATATGTAAAAGTTATATTAAAATTCAATTAAATAAAAGGATATTTTTGAAGGACAAATTAATGAAATTTTAGAATCAGATGTTCAGTAATTACTCAATTTATCCCAGTATAGTATTTTAAGGACATATGAAAACTATGCATTAAGAATAAAAAGTTAATTAAATGTCTTCAGATAAATTAAAAAAAGGAAATGGATGGACAACTTCATTGAATTATGCCTCTGATTATGTCTAATAGTCATTGGGCACTAACCTTGGTTTAGGAACTTTTAAGTTTTTTCTACATTTTAATGAATTTATTCCTCAATTCTAAAAGTGATTGCTGGTATTAGGATGATTTTATGGAGGTGGAGATGTTAAGTCACTTACCAAGGTCACACAATACCAAGTTGCAGACCTAGGATTTGGGTCCAGTCTGTCTGCCTCTCAGAAACATATGTTGAATCACTACACCCTACAGATGCTTAGTGTAGCTTAGTGTGTGTTCTGTAAATAGTATATTTACTAATATAGTAGGATATAATACAGTACATATTTATATAGTAAGTATATACTATAATATATATATTGTATATATGTATATTACAGTAGAATAATTAGTGTAATAAACTGTACCTGAAAATATATAATGAGCAGAATGATGGTCCCAAATTTGCCTATATTCTAATACCGAGAATCTGTGATTTTTGTATAGTATATGGCAAAAGAAAATTTGAATCCTTCTGATAGTCAGAGGGAGCGGGCAGGACAAAGAAAGAGAGAGATGCAACCACAAAAGAAAGTTCAGAGAGATATCATATGAAGATAATTTGACTTGCCATTGCTAGTTTTGAAGATGAAAGAAAAGCTTGTAAGCCAAGGAATCAAGCAAGCAAAAGAAATTTAAAAACTCAAGAAAATGGATTCTCCCTTATATCTTCCAGGAAGGAATGCAGCCTTGATGGAATCTTGATTTTAAGCTAGCTAGACCTTTTAGACTTTTGATTCAGAAAACTATAAGAATTGGAAGAGAATTAATTTGTGTTGCTTCAGGTTATTAGGCTATAGTAAATGGGTACAGCAGCAACAGAACGGAATAGTTGAATGATAGACTACTGATGTTTGGTTTTAGTTTACAATGACTGTTTGCATGCTAAGTCCCTTCAGTTGTGTCCGACTCTGAGACCCTACGGATTGTAGCAAACTAGGCACCTCTATCCATGGGGTTCTCCAGGAAAGGATAGTGGAGTGGGTTGCCATTTCCTATTCTAGGGGATCCTCCCAACCCAGGGATCAAACTCACATCTCTTATGTCTCCTGCACTGACAGATTCTTTACCACTAGTACCACATGGGAAGCCATAACAACTGTTTAACAGTTTGTTATGGTAATGTTATAACAGCCCATTATAATTTGTTACTTAATTTGAAATTTATAATGACAAACATAATACAGTCAGCATTTGATTTTATGAACCTTTGCTTAAGTTATTATAATTTAAAAATTATCATTCATTATTCTTTATAAAATTATAATTATCAACCTTTACCTCAGGAGGTGGGATTTAAGATCCAAAGAGTGGTGATTTAATTTTTGAAGAATGGGAAAATTAGGTGGTTACCAAAAAGACAAAAGCTCTAAACTTCTCAGCTCTAAATTTCTCTAAGTCTAGTTAGGGTAAGAATTAATGTTCAAAATTGTTAATTAATCAGAAATGAAGTAAGTCATGGAAAGTGTTGTTGTTAATTGAAATTTACACACTTGTAAGAGGTGTGAACAATGATGAAGAGTCAATAAATTGTGACTTAAATAACATTCTGCAGTAAAATGTTAGCATGACTTTGGACAAAGTAATTCATCTGTCACTCCAAATTGAAGGGATTGTGCTCAATTATATTGAGATCCATGGTGAATAAAGAAAGACAGTATGGTTACAGTGAGCAAGGAGAGAAATAATGCCTGGATAAATCTGGGTAGATAGAAAGAGCAAGGCCACATGGGGTTTTGAAAGCCATGGTAAACTTTCACCTTTATTTGTGTGTGTGTGTGTATGTATGTGTGTGTGTGTATATAATTGAGCACAATCAAAAGATGAAAAGACGTGAATGTTCTTTAACCAAGCAGTTTTCACATAACTGGTTCTAAAGGAGAGAAAGATTCAAAAAGACTGATTAGGGGTTCACTGAAATACTACAGATGATCAACAGCAGTGGTCAGAACTAAGATGTTAACGGAAAAAAAAAAGTCACCATAGGACCTAGACAGATTGAATGAAGGGGAAGAGAAAAAGAGAGGAAATACCTTTGTCATGATCTGTTGCACTGTTGACCACAATGGAGTCTACCGGAAAAGGTAAAGTGAGGGGATGAGGAGGGAGTAACTCAGAGAGAAACAGACAATTCCTATGGGGCCATATAAAGTTTTAAATGGCCTATTTGTCAAAATGATGGGTATGAAAGGCAGTCATTTCAATGATAGGTTTGAAAAGATAGTGGAAAAATTAGCATGGAGATATCACATGTGATGCCATTCCCATAAATTGGTATGTAAAGACATTCAAATAGGTAAACTACTTAGGGAGAAAATATAAGTAGAAGACAGGGATATGGACACTTTTATTATAATGACAAATTCTTTCAGATAATATCCATGGAAATGTCTAGGAGAAAATGCTTTATGAGCACACTTGCAGTGCACTGGTGCCTAAGTTTTCTTTTAAAAATATTTTTGAAGTACAATAGAGAAAAAAATTTAATAGAATGATAGTCAAATTTTTAAATTCAATCTGTAATAATAGAATCAAAATTATATAATTCCTATATGTGTCAATTTACTGTCTCATCGGGTTTTCTGAGGAAGAATGTTTGATATATTACTGAGTATGAACTTTAATTGGAGAAGGAAATGGCAGCCCACTCCAGTGTTCTTGCCTGGAGAATCCCACGGACGAGGGAACCTGGTGGGCTGCCATCTATGGGGTCGCACAGACTCAGACATGACTGAAGAGACTTAGGAGCAGTAGCAGCAGCAGCATGAACTTTAATGTTTTTCAATAAAAATGAGGAAATGTGTAGCAGAATTATAAAAGCTTCTATCAACACTGAGGTTACACTGAAGTTAATGTGAAGAATCGACTGCAGGCAGTGTATAGATACTGCATAGAATATCAATTATATAGCACTCCCTAATTACATAATTTATTTTAGTTTATTATTTTGAAAACTGCCTCACTGTTCAACTTTAATTATTCTTTCCTTAAACTGTTTGTTCCTTAAGAAATGGACACATTTGGGGTTAATTCCCTGAACATTAGTCTTAAGGAGAATTGTTTTCTTTCTTTCTTTTTTTTTTTAATTGAACCTATGCATTGAAGATGAAAGTTTTGTAGGCACATTTGAATAAATAAAAATGGAATCTGTGAGAATAGCCTTGGGATGTCACTGATTAAGAAATGACAAATGATTGTCTTTTCTTTCTAAGCTAAGATAGGGAATTGTCAGATCAGAGATATTGCCCACCAGTTAGTAAGATTTACTGGTGGTTTTAAGGACACCATACAATCCATGCTAAAATACAAAGGGAAAGGTGCAGGGTACTTAGTGAAGATTCCAAGATCCCTAAAGGATGCATCTCAAGCCCACTTCTCAAGAATAGGTCAAGGTAAAAAGGACAGTCGCTTGCATTATAAAACATGGTGTAATTAGTTTATGAAGCATTTCCATTTTATACTTATATAGCTTACATGCTATTTCCAGAGAGTATGTTTCATTATTTATAGATTCCTTAATACCAAAGGCAACCCTAAACCAGGTATAGTCTAGTAAAGCATTTTAAAGGTAAGTATTCTGCTCCTATTAAATCCCATTAGTTTGTTTTTAGGATATCTATTCTTAGCATGTTTCCAATGAGATTAGATCATGTTCTTTCATCCTAAGGAGTGTCTCTTCATTAAAGAGAACATTTTATAGGTGAACTATTTGTTAGTCATCTTCTGTCCTCCGTCATTATCTCCATACTGTATGTTTTATAGACACATTAACATTTTCTGTCTTACATTTTTGTGTTATATTTTCTACAAAGATTAATAATACTAACATGATGACAATGAATGAGATTTTTAAACTTATATTATAAATAGGAACTTTCTTTGAAAAACTTGTTAAACATCCTATGTCTTCAGAGTTGTTTTAACATTTTTTGTCAGTGCAATTACTCTTATCCTCCAGTGACCACAATCATTTGAGATTTTTATATATTCTGATGTAAGCCTTTATTCAATGTTTAATTTTCATAAAGTCAACTTTACTTCCTTTTCTGGACAAAGTTTTCACAGGTCTTTGTTAACGGTGGCTTCAATTAAGATCATAAAAAATATTTTCTCATTCTGAAGAATTATCATTTACACAAGTCTGGTTTTGATTCTATAAATCTATTTTTGAAGCATTTGTTCTTTGTATAGCTTTGTCATAGAGATTAATGTAGTAATTTCCCCATATACGATACTTTTTGACTGATGAGATGGTAACTGAAGAACATTATGGTGTGAATTCTCAGATACACTTGGTTTGTGAATTTAACAGTACCCCAACAATAATAGGAAAAGTAATTGGACATTAGTGTCCAGGTGTCAGTGTTTTACACAGTTTATATATACCTAATAGGATGGCACAGTTTTGCTTCTCTGTTTATTCAAACCCAATGAATTGAATCTTGCAATTATTTTAGTTGTGACATTCAGGCTATTAGAAAACAATGGTAAAGACCACATTTCTTTCTGATGAACCACTATTCCCTAAAGTTTAATATAGCATTCACACAATTGAACTTCCTTTGCTTGGTTCTCTAAGACATACAGTCACTGACCTTTAAACCCATCAGGGATTGTATCTGATCCCCTATGTTTGTAATGAATAAGCCCTCTGCTACCACTGTTGGCAGCTTTGTTAAAGTTATTATTAAATTAATCCATATAATTAGAGCTTTATTTTCTCTTAAGGACAATTTCCAATCATTCCTGGTCTCCTGGAAAATAGCTTTTCTGATGCCTTTATTTGTGTTAAAAAAAGACTTTTTCATCATCTTGACAACATTCTAGGGCTGTTATTTCAATCCTACTGAGACTCTCCAAACAAGATCTCAACATACCTATATAATATTTGAAAGAATGGGGCTGGTGCATTCATACAGGATGTTCATTTGTATGTTTCATTTGCATATTTGACATTTTTTAGTTACTTTACTATATTTGCAATTCATAAATGTTTCTGAATGCACCACACTTTTTAGTGTGCAATTTTGTATTTGTTATTTATTGATCAATTATTTTGAAATAAAATATCTTTGAACAATTTTATAAAATAAATATGAAGAATAATATAAAAATTTTAAACAAATGTTTAGTATACATTATCATACATAGGTACATATCAAGGAGTCCATATTCTGTCTTTGGATAAGTATGTAATTGACTCTATTAAAAGCTGAAAAATGAGTTTATCAGACTGATAAAAATAAGTTACCCTTCATTATGGATAATGTTTTGCATAGCCTATCTTTGTCAATTTAACTTTCAATTTCAGGTGTTCTGGAATATTTTAGTATTAAGCATTCAAGATTGAAGTATTGTTGAGAATGTTTCTATGTTTAATTGGCTGTTCAAGCAACTACTTTTATGAAATCCTCTGTTATTCTTTTATCCATTTTGTATTGGTTGGATTCTTTGTCTTTTGTTTATTGATTTCTAGTATTTCATTTTATAGAGATGAGATCTTTCCTAATGTATGTAATTCTGCAAATGTTTTATTCCAGTCTATAGCTTGTTTTTTATTTTCTTTACATTGATTTTTTTATTACTGTGTATTTGTTGTTTTGTTTTTAATTAAAATAATTTATTTTTAAAGTAGTTTCGTGTTTACTGAAAACGGATTATAAAGAAGAGTTCCCTCTCCATTCACTCCATATAGCTTACCTTATTATTAACATCATGCAATAGTGTCACACATTTGTTAAAATTGATATAACAAATATTGTAACATTGTATATAACTAAAGCCCATCGTTTAGATTAGTTAACTCTTTGTACCATACAGTTCTATAGGTTTTGACAGATGGATCCAAGAATCCACCATTACTGTGTCATACAGAGTGTTTGTTGTGCTTGCTAAGTCGCTGCAGTCATGTCTAACTCTTTGTGACACCATGGACTGTAGCCTGCCAGGTTCCTCTGTCTATAGGATTCTCCTGGCAAGAATACTGGAGTGGGTTGCCATGCCCTCCTCCAGGGGATCTTCCTTACCCAGATATGGAATCCATATCTCTTATGTCTCCTGCATTGGCAGGCAGGTTCTTTACCACTTGCACCACCTGGGAAGACCCTTGACATACAAAGCAGTGGAATTTTGAAAATCCTACGTGCTTCCACAGTTCATCCCTTACTTTCCCGAACCCTGGCACCTCTGGTATATTTTTTATTTCTAAAACTTTTGCCTTTTTACAATAAATATATTTAAATCATGCAGTGTGTAATCTTTTCAGACTGGCTTGTTTCACTGAGTAATATGAATTTAAGGCTTCCTTTATCTCTCTTTTTTAAAGGATTATAATTTATTTCTCCAGAGTTAAGAGAAAATATAGAAAGCATTTAATATAACCAGAAAGGGAAGAAAAAGATTAAACATATAAGAAAATAAACAAAGAACCAGGACATGAATAAAATAATTGTGAATATGGTAAATATTAAACAAACTATATCAATAAACTTCTAAGTTTGTTTAATATTTACCATATTCACAATTATTTTATTCATGTCCTGGTTCTTTGTTTATTTTCTTATATGTTTAATCTTTTTCTTCCCTTTCTGGTTATATTAAATGCTTTCTATATTTTCTCTTAACTCTGGAGAAATAAATTATAATCCTTTAAAAAGAGAGATAAGGAAGCTTAATTCATATTACTCAGTGAAACAAGCCAGTCTGAAAAGATTACACACTGCATGATTTAAATATATTTTATTGTAAAAAGGCAAAAAGTTTAGAAATAAAAATATACCAGAGGTGCCAGGGTTTCGGGAAAGTAAGGGATGAACTGTGGAAGCACGTAGGATTTCAAATTCCACTGGCTTTGTATGTCAAGGGTCTTCCCAGGTGGTGCAAGTGTAAAGAACCTGCCTGCAAATGCAGAGACATAAGAGATATGGATTCCATATCTGGGTAAGGAAGATCCCCTGGAGGAGGGCATGGCAACCCACTCCAGTATTCTTGCCAGGAGAATCCTATAGACAGAGGAACCTGGCAGGCTACAGTCCATGGTGTCACAAAGAGTTAGACATGACTGCAGCGACTTAGCAAGCACAACAAACACTCTGTATGACACAGTAATGGTGGATTCTTGGATCCATCTGTCAAAACCTATAGAACTGTATGGTACAAAGAGTTAACTAATCTAAACGATGGGCTTTAGTTATATACAATGTTACAATATTTGTTATATCAATTTTAACAAATGTGTGACACTATTGCATGATGTTAATAATAAGGTAAGCTATATGGAGTGAATGGAGAGGGAACTCTTCTTTATAATCCGTTTTCAGTAAACACGAAACTACTTTAAAAAATAAATTATTTTAATTAAAAACAAAACAACAAATACATAGTAATAAAAAAATCAATGTAAAGAAAATAAAAAAACAAGCTATAGACTGGAATAAAACATTTGCAGAATTACATACATTAGGAAAGATCTCATCTCTATAAAATGAAATACTAGAAATCAATAAACAAAAGACAAAGAATCCAACCAATACAAAATGGATAAAAGAATAACAGAGATTTCATAAAAGTAGTTGCTTGAACAGCCAATTAAACATAGAAACATTCTCAACAATGCTTCAATCTTGAATGCTTAATACTAAAATATTCCAGAACACCTGAAATTGAAAGTTAAATTGACAAAGATAGGCTATGCAAAACATTATCCATAATGAAGGGTAACTTATTTTATCAGTCTGATAAACTCATTTTTCAGCTTTTAATAGAGTCAATTACATACTTATCCAAAGACAGAATATGGACTCCTTGATATGTACCTATGTATGATAATGTATACTAAACATTTGTTTAAAATTTTTATATTGTATTCTTCATATTTATTTTATAAAATTGTTCAAAGATATTTTATTCAAAATAATCTGATCATTAATAGGAGAATTGATAACAAATTACATATATCCATAAAATTGAACAGCACTCGGCATTTAACTAAAAGGTGCTGGTGCATTCAGAAACATTTATGAATTGCAAATATAGTAAAGTAACTAAAAAATGTCAAATATGCAAATGAAACATACAAATGAACATCCTGTATGAATGCACCAGCCCCATTCTTTCAAATATTATATAGGTATGTTGAGATCTTGTTTGGAGAGTCTCAGTAGGATTGAAATAACAGCCCTAGAATGTTGTCAAGATGATGAAAAAGTCTTTTTTTAACACAAATAAAGGCATCAGAAAAGCTATTTTCCAGGAGACCAGGAATGATTGGAAATTGTCCTTAAGAGAAAATAAAGCTCTAATTATATGGATTAATTTAATAATAACTTTAACAAAGCTGCCAACAGTGGTAGGCAGAGGGCTTATTCATTACAAACATAGGGGATCAGATACAATCCCTGATGGGTTTAAAGGTCAGTGACTGTATGTCTTAGAGAACCAAGCAAAGGAAGTTCAATTGTGTGAATGCTATATTAAACTTTAGGGAATAGTGGTTCATCAGAAAGAAATGTGGTCTTTACCATTGTTTTCTAATAGCCTGAATGTCACAACTAAAATAATTGCAAGATTCAATTCATTGGGTTTGAATAAACAGAGAAGCAAAACTGTGCCATCCCTATTAGGTATATATAAACTGTGTAAAACACTGACACCTGGACACTAATGTCCAATTACTTTCCTATTATTGTTGGGGTACTGTTAAATTCACAAACCAAGTGTATCTGAGAATTCACACCATAATGTTCTTCAGTTACCATCTCATCAGTCAAAAAGTATCGTATATGGGGAAATTACTACATTAATCTCTATGACAAAGCTATACAAAGAACAAATGCTTCAAAAAATAGATTTATAGAATCAAAACCAGACTTGTGTAAATGATATAATTCTTCAGAATGAGAAAATATTTTTATGATCTTAATTGAAGCCACCGGTTAACAAAGACCTGTGAAAACTTTGTCCAGAAAAGGAAGTAAAGTTGACTTTATGAAAATTAAACATTGAATAAAGGCTTACATCAGAATATATAAAAATCTCAAATGATTGTGGTCACTGGAGGATAAGAGTAATTGCACTGACAAAAAATGTTAAAACAACTCTGAAGACATAGGATGTTTAACAAGTTTTTCAAAGAAAGTTCCTATTTATAATATAAGTTTAAAAATCTCATTCATTGTCATCATGTTAGTATTATTAATCTTTGTAGAAAATATAACACAAAATGTAAGACAGAAAATGTTAATGTGTCTATAAAACATACAGTATGGAGATAATGACGGAGGACAGAAGATGACTAACAAATAGTTCACCTATAAAATGTTCTCTTTAATGAAGAGACACTCCTTAGGATGAAAGAACATGATCTAATCTCATTGGAAACATGCTAAGAATAGATATCCTAAAAACAAACTAATGGGATTTAATAGGAGCAGAATACTTACCTTTAAAATGCTTTACTAGACTATACCTGGTTTAGGGTTGCCTTTGGTATTAAGGAATCTATAAATAATGAAACATACTCTCTGGAAAAATAGCATGTAAGCTATATAAGTATAAAATGGAAATGCTTCATAAACTAATTACACCATGTTTTATAATGCAAGCGACTGTCCTTTTTACCTTGACCTATTCTTGAGAAGTGGGCTTGAGATGCATCCTTTAGGGATCTTGGAATCTTCACTAAGTACCCTGCACCTTTCCCTTTGTATTTTAGCATGGATTGTATGGTGTCCTTAAAACCACCAGTAAATCTTACTAACTGGTGGGCAATATCTCTGATCTGACAATTCCCTATCTTAGCTTAGAAAGAAAAGACAATCATTTGTCATTTCTTAATCAGTGACATCCCAAGGCTATTCTCACAGATTCCATTTTTATTGATTCAAATGTGCCTACAAAACTTTCATCTTCAATGCATAGGTTCAATTAAAAAAAAAAAAGAAAGAAAGAAAAACAATTCTCCTTAAGACTAATGTTCAGGGAATTAACCCCAAATGTGTCCATTTCTTAAGGAACAAACAGTTTAAGGAAAGAATAATTAAAGTTGAACAGTGAGGCAGTTTTCAAAATAATAAACTAAAATAAATTATGTAATTAGGGAGTGTGCTATATAATTGATATTCTATGCAGTATCTATACACTGCCTGCAGTCGATTCTTCACATTAACTTCAGTGTAACCTCAGTGTTGATAGAAGCTTTTATAATTCTGCTACACATTTCCTCATTTTTATTGAAAAACATTAAAGTTCATGCTGCTGCTGTACTGCTCCTAAGTCTCTTCAGTCATGTCTGAGTCTGTGCGACGCCATAGATGGAGCCCACCAGGTTCCCTCGTCCGTGGGATTCTCCAGGCAAGAACACTGGAGTGGGCTGCCATTTCCTTCTCCAATTAAAGTTCATACTCAGTAATATATCAAACATTCTTCCTCAGAAAACCCGATGAGACAGTAAATTGACACATATAGGAATTATATAATTTTGATTCTATTATCAGATTGAATTTAAAAATTTGACTATCATTCTATTAAATTTTTTTCTCTATTGTACTTCAAAAATATTTTTAAAAGAAAACTTAGGCACCAGTGCACTGCAAGTGTGCTCATAAAGCATTTTCTCCTAGACATTTCATGGATATTATCTGAAAGAATTTGTCATTATAATAAAAGTGTCCATATCCCTGTCTTCTACTTATATTT
>NW_017211748.1:0-17380 GCF_001704415.2 Capra hircus
TACTCCCCCAGTGTTGAGTGTTCGGGAACGGCTAGACCCACTCAGGTGCCGCGGACCCCCTGTAGGACAGACAGGGTGAGGACGAGTGGGAAGTGTTCAAGGGTTTAAGAGAAACCTGGTGCTCTAGAGGTTGAAAGAAACCTGCTATCTTAGGGTTTAAAAACAAACCCCCCTTGGCTAAGGTAAAACCTTTTTGTCAAGGCAGACTTTTCTATAACTCTTAATTTTTTCTGACACGGTAACAATGACTCAAAACAATGACACACCTCTTTATACAAGTAATTTGTAACTGTTAAACAAAAAGACAAATTAAAAGATTAAAAGGCTCGTGTTACGAGACCAAATGTCCTTGGTTTCCAGAAAAGAGATTTAGATACTTGGATAAAGGTAATAAAACAGCTAAAAACTAATTATACTTTGCATGGGCCTGTAAATGCTTTTGCTCTGTAAAATATTATTACAAATGTTCTGGACCCCCGTCATGAGGCTGTTAGTTAGATAGCCTATGGGAGAGACTATAGCAGTGGATCGTAGTGGGTCTCCACCTATTACGCAGATCATATTTTCTGCCATTGGCAAACAAAAGGAGAGAGACTGTACTCTTCCTCCCGAGGAAGGAGGTGCTTATAGGACGCAGCGGCCGACGCCCCTGGAGAGCCCCCTCCCCCTCTACACAAACCAAACCTTTAAAAAGTTGTCTTATTTAAGGCGACCACTGCAACCTCTGCTTGCGCTCCCCAGGGCTTAAGAACTCCCCACTTTATATCCAAAGCCTCCCAGAACATTGCTTAAGTTTGAAAACGATAGTGACAATATTTTTGAGCAAAAGAGCTTTTAAAACAGAGCTTGCTCCTTGCATAAAATCCCCTCAGGAGGGGCCTCACCAACAAAAAAAAAAAAAGAAAAAGGAAGAAAAACAGAAAAAAAAGAAAAATATTCGTAATAAAAAGGACTTTACAAATGCAAAATGTTCTCTTGAGGCCAAATAGAACATTTTTTGCCAAAATGTCTTGCTAAACAGAGATATAACAAGCCGTACCAAACAACCCCAGGTAGCTCAGGCCTGGACCTCAGTTCCACCACCTTAATAATAATAGCTCCTGACTCAGATTCCAGTGGCTAGTCCCCTGCCTGAGGACATTGTAAGACTTGTGCTGGGGCATAGCTTGCTTTCTTTTCAAAAAAATTTCGGTAGTGTCTTGTGTAGTAAATTCTGATTATACTAAAAAAATTGAAGTTTTGATATCGCCACCTGCTAAAACTGTGCAATTAAAATTAAAAAAATAGCACAGCTTTTGCTTTTACCTTATTACCAGACAGAAAAACCAGACAAAAAAAAAGCCCCCAGAGGATCTAGATCTAGCTTTTTGGGTGCAAAAAATTGCAGCTTCTAGGCCTTTAAAAGATTTTTTAAAGATATAAAATGTCATGGCTGTTAGACAATAGACAAGACGTTTCTTACATTGCTGAGAGACTAGCGCAGCTCCTGGCCAACATATACTACTGAAAAGGAGTTGGTGGGATTAGAAAAGGTGGTATGCAGGATAAAAAATGCTATAGAGTAAGAGGTGAGAGAGAGTTTAAAACCTTGGTGAATAGTGAGCTCCCCGTTGCTGGAAGGCAAAGATTAAGTGGTTACTTGTCATCTAAAAGGCTATAGACCAGATTTGGGTTATAAAAAGATCATTAAAAAACTTTTCTTGCTTCTTATATTTGGGTCTGCCAAAAGTTTTAAAAACTGATAATGTCCTTTTAAAGCTGCTGAGAGATTGTTTACTAACTTTAAATGATTTCCAAAATTATTAGGTGATATTAATTGGATATGCCCACATTTAAAACTGACTTTTGTAGATTTAAAGCCTTTTGTTTGATTGCTGAAAAAAAAACAATCCTAATCCCAGTTCTAAGAAAAAGTTGACTAGTGTGACACAGTTGGCTTTCGTTAAAGTGAATGAGGCTTTAAATGATCAGTTAATTAAGATTAATATTGCCAAAAAGGAGATTAAATTATTCTTGCCACAAAATGTATACCTACAGGATGCTTGTGACAAGAAGGCCCATTGGTTCCATCTAATGACCCCCCAAAAAAATAGTTTTATCTTATCCCAACTTGGTGGAACAATGGCCTCTGCCTAAGAAAAAATTACTGCCATATTAATTTAAAAGATTAATTCAAGCATACTGATTTATTAAATTGTTCAGTAAAGAGCCATCAAAAATTGTAATTCCATATAACAAAAAACAACTTGATGCTTTTCAAATGTTTGATGATTGGCAGATTCCTATAGGAAATTCTTGTGATCAGATCTTGTATCATTTACCCTCACGTGCTTTGTTAATTCAAAAATTAAAAAAGGAGAAATTAAGTATAGTTTTCCCCCATCAGATTTTACAACATGTTCTCTTGTAATAAGTTAAATGCTGATTCGTTGGAACAGTAAAATAAAAAGCCATTGGTAAAGCAAAAAGATCTCCAGATAACAAAAAGATCCCGACCCAGAATTTGCTGCGGGTCGAGGAAGTGTTTATATTTTTTCCACAGGGTGCAGATTCGTCAATTTGGATCCCGGACAGACTGATTCGCCACAAAAGAAAAAGGGAACTTCTCTGCCGCCACCGCCGCGGGAAACAGCCGTGCACCAAAAGCTGCGGGCGGGGCCAGCCTGACTGACGGAACCCAGTGCACCGCACTCGCAGCCCCGTAACAGCGCCAGTGTCAGAGGGCGGGGTGAAGGCCGCTGCTCCCACCGGCAGAAGAGGCAAAAGAAACATCAAGATCCCGGCGGGACTAACAGCTGCTGCAGCGCAAACTCCAACCAGAAAATGACTCTATTTACTCTATTTTGGCTTGTCTATCCTCTCCTTATGTTCTTCTTTTCACCAATGATTCCAGAAAACTTAACGTACCTAATGTAGCGACTTGTGAACCATGGATGTTTTCATCTTGTTTAACTCCTCAAAGTAATGTCTGCTCTTTTGTGTTTTAAAGATGTCCTGTAACTGTAACAACTTATTGATATGATAATTATGTTCTTGCTGTGTTACAGTAACTGTTATTGTTACTATGGCAGCGGTCATTGACTCAACAAGTGTAAATGCCCAATATGTTAAAAAATCAAGTTTTAGGTGTTTTGGAACAGCTCAGATATTAGTTTAGACTTAGGGAAACTGCATAACCAGATTCAGACCTTGGAACACTCCCGATTAGATTTTACCACCGCAGGAGAAGCCAATGACTTTTTCCACACTTTCTCTAACTTCATTTCTGGAAAGACTATTCTGTCTACCCTTTATAATCTTGCTCCTCGTAATCATTCTTCCCTGTATTGTCTAGATTCTTCGGCAGAGCATTCGGAATCTCGCGACCGAACTGCACCTGATTTTAAACATAAATAATTAATTATTTAAAATAAAAAAGGGTGAGATGCTGGGAGCCAGTGTGAGGAATCCCGCCCGTGACAAGGTCATGAGGAAGGAAGCAGACATACGAAAGGCGTGCTCAGACTTCAGGGAACCCTCTGCAAATTCCTAAGCACGTACCCCAACAAAAATCTGCCGGCTTTTGTGCTCTGCTTTTCCACTCTTCTGACATTTTCTGGAAAAAGTCAATTCAGGGCTTTAGTCTTCTGCATTTGAAAGAGTGTTTCAATCCAAAAACCCCTCCGATGGCTGTCTAGCCTGCCTGCAGGACTCGTACAGCTGCGCATGTGATTGTTTGAGGCCTCCTGACCGCAGGAGGCACAGGAAGCTTAAAACATCCTAGGAATGTAGGAGCTTCCGAGGAGTCAAAATCTTTAGAATAGGACTGATTAAAGGTTTCATTTTTGGGTCAATGCTTGCTGCCAAATTTTCATATCCTTTATTTTTAGATATAGTTGGTATATAGAAAAACAAGTAGTAAGACCTGGTATTAGCAACATTAGATCTTTGAGTTAAGTACTTTCTTTGTTATATCCCACTGCACCTTTGTTCTATAGAGATGTAACTTTAATGCTTTAAGGAAGATGCAGATTAAAAAAAAAACACTTCAGGGGAAACAAAATTAACATTCATTAAGGAAAAGAGCCAAAAAAGTGTTAACAAGCCTCTTGTCCAAAAGATAATGTAAATCACCTGAGACCTTTGTATACAAAATGATATACGGAAAGAATCTGGGTTGCCAACGCTACATAATTTTGTGTTACCCATTGATCTCCGTGTTTTATCAAAAGTATAAAAGGCCTTTGAACAATAAAGGATGGGGGCCAGTTTCTCGAACTAGTCTCTCGGCCTGGTTCTCTTGGGACTCTGGCTCCCCCCATGTCTCCTCTCTCTCTCTTCTTCTCTCCCCTTCCCTCTCTCTGCTCTTTACTTTAACTTCAGGCTGAATCTCCATCTGGGGCGCGGAGGCTCGCCAGGTCTACTTACTTGCCCCGGCTGTTAAGACCCGCACGAAAGGGAGCTTAAGGCGAGGCACCCTTAGATATTCAATCGGGCGCCGGTGGCCCAACGTAGATGGTGCAAATTCCTTGTCTGGAATTTTATTGTCCTCCGCGTAAACCAAGCTATTCAGCCCTCTTCCTCCATTTAATCTTCTTACTACACTATAGTTTCTTAATCTAATCTTACATTAATAAACAAACAAGTCTTTCCACGCCAACGCCGTCCACGCTTCGAATTCCCTGGATCCACCGGGGCTGGACCCCGCAGGCACCGACTCAACACAAGGTCTTAGCCCTGGCATCGATGGGAGAGGAATCCCGAGAGGCCCCCGAGCAACTCGCATGGGGACTGGCCTTTCCTGAGGCCACCAGAGCGGGTCCCAGTGGTCCCCGTCGTAAGGCGAGAGCACGTACCACAACTCGAAAAAATCCAGGAGATTCTCCCCTCCAGGGGAGATGAGGCCCATTTCCGCTAAGGCGTCTCGACTCTAAACACACCTAACCTCTGGAATTCCAAAGGATCCTTCACACCCTTGCTGCAACTCAAGAAGTTCCCCAACATACCCGGCTCCACTCGAGAGGAAGCACGAGAGTCCCCGGCCACATCCAGAGGAGCCCCGTTTCCGCCTCCAAGTTCGAGAGGAGGGATCCTTTTCCTGCGTGGTCGGGAAAGAATTCCCGGCGTTCCCGTCGCATCTCAAGAGGAGGCGCTGTCCACAGGAAAGGCGAGAGGAACTCCAGGGTCGTGCCACCATTCCCAGAGTCCCCCAGATGTCTCAGTCCATTCCAGGGAAACCTGTTTTCCCTGCACTGCCTCGACTTTCAAGCCGAGGATCGACTCACACCACGGTGGCACGTGGGACAGCCCTGTGGGAAAGCCTGGTGGGAAAGCCTCGAGGGAAAGCCACAGATGCTTTGATCACTCGAAGGGAAGCGTGGACACTGCTGCTTCAGGTCGGGAGGAAAGTACACGTGCATGCCCCCACTCGAGACGAGGACTGACTCCCCTGGGGAGACTCCAGAAGTACCCCAAGATCCATGTCAGCACTGGAGAGGAACCCTCACTTTACGGCACCGACTCCACAAAGGTCTTAGGCCCCGCATCGACGGGAGAGGAATCCCGGGAGTCTCCCCGAGCAACTCGCATGGGACTGTCCTTTCCTGAGGCCACCAGAAGCGGGTCCTGAGGTCCCCGTCGTAGGTCGAGAGCACCAGCAGCAACTTGAGAAAATCCAGGAGGTTCTCCCTTCCAGGCGACATGAGGACCATTTCCGCTGAGGTGTCTCAAGGCTAATCACACCTAACCTCTGGAACTTCCAAAGGGTCCTTCACACCCTTGCTGCAACTCAATAAATCCCCAACATAACCCGTCTCCACTCGAGAGGAATCACGAGAGTCCCGCCCACACCCAGAGGAGCCCCGTTTCCGCCTCCTAGCTCGAGAGGAGGGATCCTTTCCCTCAGTGATCGGGAAAGAGTTCCAGTGTTCCCGGTCGCATCTAAAGAGGAGCGATCTCCACAGAAAGGCGAGAGGAAATCCAGGGTCGGCCACCATTCCCAGCGTCCCCCAGATGTCTCAGTCCATTCCAGGGAAACCTGTTTTCCCTGCACTGCCTCGACTTTCAAGCCGAGGATCGACTCACACCATGGTGGCACGTGGGACAGCCCTGTGGGAAAGCTGCCGGAGCCAGTGTGAGGAATCCCGCCCGTGACAAGGTCATGAGGAAGGAAGCTGACATACGCAAGGCGTGCTCAGACTTCAGGGACCCCTCTGGAAATCCTAAGCATGTACCCCAACAAAAAATCCGCCGGCTTTTGTGCTCTGCTTTTCCACTCTTCTGACATTTTTCTGGAAAAAGTCAATTCAGGGTTTCAGTCTTCTGCATTTGAAAGAGTGTTTCAATCTAAAAACCCCTCCGATGGCTTTCTAGCCTGCCTGCAGGACTCTGCGAGTGTGATTGTTTGAGGCCTCCTGACCGCAGGAGGCACAGGAAGCTTAAAACATCCTAGGAATGTAGGGGCCTTCCGAAGAGTCAAAATCTTTAAAATAGGACTGATTAAAAGTTTCATTTGTTGAGTCAATGCTTGCTGCCCAAATTTTCATATCCTTTTATTTTTAGATATAGTTGGTATATAGATAAAACAAGTAGTAGACCTGGTATTAGCAAACATTAGATCTTTGAGTTAAGTACCTTCTTTGTTATATCCCACTGCACCTTTGTTCTATAGAGATGTAACTTTAATTGCTTTAAGGAGATGCAAATTAAAGAAAAACACTTCAGGGGAAACAAAATCAACATTCCTTAAGGAAGAGAGCTAAAAAGTTGTTTAACAAGCTTCTTGGCCAGAAGATAATGTAAATCACCTGAGACCTTTTGTATACAAAATGATGTATAGAAAGAGTCCTGGGCTGCGAACGCTACATAATTCTGTGTTACCCGTTGATCCTCCATGTTTTATTCAAAAGTATAAAAGGCCTTCTGAACAATAAAGGATCGGACCAGTTTCTCGAACTAGTCTCTCGGCCTGGTTTCTTGGGACTCTGGCTCCCCCCATGTCTCTCTCTCTCCTCTTCTCTCCCCTTCCCTCTCTCTGCTCTTTACTTTAACTTCAGGCTGAATCTCCCATCTGGGGCGCGGAGGCTCGCCAAGGTCCTACTTACTTGCCCCGGCTGTTAAGACCCGCACGAAAGGAGCTTAAGGCGAGGCACCTTAGATATTCAAGCGGGCGCCGGTGGCCCCAACGTAGATGGTGCAAATTCCTTGTCTGGAATTTTATTGGCCTTCCGCGTAAACCAAGCTATTCAGCCCTCTTCCTCCACTTAATCTTCTTATTTACACTATAGTTTCTTAATCTAATCTTACATTAATAAACAAACAAGTCTTTCCACGCCAACGCCGTCCACCCTTCGAATTCCCTGGATCCACCGGGCCAGGACCCCCGGCAAGTGGCGCCCGGAACAGGCTATTCGAAGATAGGTTCCTCGGAGCCAAAAGCTCCCCCCGGAGCACTCTCTGCTGCTCCCCCGGAGCCCTCTCCGTTGCCTCCCCCCGGAGCCACTCTCTGTTGCTCCCCCCGGAGTGACTTAATCACTCCCCCCCGGAGTACTTTCGGGTACTCCCCCCAGTGTTGAGTGTTCGGGGACGGCTAGGACCCCACTCAGAGTGCCGCGGACCCCCCCTGTAGGATAGACCAGGGTGAGGACGAGTGGGAAGTGTTCAAGGGTTTAAGAGAAACCTGGTGCTCTAGAGGTTGAAAAGAAACCTGCTATCTTAGGGTTTAAAAACAAAACCCCCCTTGCTAAGGTAAAACCTTTTTGTCAGGGAAGACTTTTCTATAACTCTTAATTTTCTGACACGGGTAACAATGACTCAAAAACAATGACACCTCTTTTATAACAAGTAATTTTGTAACTGTTAAAACAAAAAAGACAAATTAAAGATTAAAAGGCTAGTGTTATGAGACCAATGTCCTTGGTTTCCAGAAAAGAGATTTAGATACTTGGATAAAGGTAATAAAACAGCCTAAAAACTAATTATACTTTGCATGGGCCCTGTAAATGCTTTTGCTCTGTAAAATAATTATTACAGATGTTCTGGACCCCCGTCATGAGGCTGTTAGTTTAGATAGCCTATGGGAGAGACTATAGCAGTGGATCGTAGTGGGTCTCCACCTATTACGCAGATCATATTTTCTGCCATTGGCAAACAAAAGGAGAGAGACTGTACTCTTCCTCCCGAGGAAGGAGGGTGCTTATAGGACGCAGCGGCCCGACGCCCCTGGAGAGCCCCCTCCCCCTCTACACAAACCAAACCCTTTAAAAGAGTTGTCTTATTTAAGGCGACCACTGCAACCTCTGCTTGCGCCTCCCCAGGGCTTAAGAACTCCCCACTTTATATCCAAAGCCTCCCAGAACATTGCTTAAGTTTTGAAAAACGATAGTGACAATATTTTTGAGCAAAAGAGCTTTTAAAACAGAGCTTGCTCCTTGCATAAAATCCCCTCAGGAGGGGCCTCACCCAACAAAAAAAAAAAGAAAAAGAAGAAAAACAGAAAAAAAAATATTCGTAAATAAAAAGGACTTTACAAATGCAAAATGTTTCTCTTGAGGCCCAAATAGAACATGTTTTGCCAAAATGTCCTGCTAAACAGACACAACAACTCCGTACCAAACAACCCCCAGGTAGCTCAGGCCTAGACCTCAGTTCCACCACCTCAATAATATTAACCTCTGATGTGCCAGTGGACTCAGATTCCAATGAGAGTGGCTAGTCCCCTGCCTGAGGACATTGTAAGACTTGTACTGGGGCATAGCTTGCTTTCTTTCAAGAAATTTCGGTAAGTGTCTTGTGTAGTAAATCTGATTATACTGAAAAAACTGAAGTTTTGATCTCGCCACCTGCTAAAACTGTGCAATTAATAAAAAATTAAAAAAAAAAATAATAGCACAGCTTTTGCTTTTACCTTTTTACCAAACAGAAAAACCAGACAAAAAAAAGCCCCATAGGATCTAGATCTAGCTTTTTGGGTTGCAAAAAATTGCAGCTTCTAGGCCTTTAAAAGATTTTTTAATTCAAAGATATAAAATGTCATGGCTGTTAGACAATAGACAAGAACGTTTCTTCTTACATTGCTGAGAGACTAGCGCAGCTCCTGGCCAACATATACTACTGAAAAGGAGTTAGAAAAAAGTGGTATGCAGGATAAAAATGCTATAGAGTAAGAGGTGAGAGAGAGTTTAAAACCTTGGTGAATAGTGAGCTCCCCGTTGCTGGAAGTATTCAAGCTAAGATTAAATGGTTACTTGTCATCTAAAAGCTATAGACCAGATTTGGGTTATAAAAAGATCATTAGAAAAGCCTCATAAAAGATATTGTGTAACACCTCTTTTTCTTGCTTCTTATATTTGGGTCTAGTGATATGGTTTTTTGGATAACAAAAAATTACTCAGAAACGGCCTATGAAAACTATTCTGATTAATCGCAAGTCTATTGTGGGGTTATTAGACACAGGGAGCAGACGTTTCTTGCATTTCCAGGAAAAGAACTGGCCTAGCTCCTGGCCCACCTCCTGGCCCACACATACTACTGAAAATAACTTGGGGGGATAGGAAGAGCCCCCACAGTAGCCAAAAAGTGCAAAAATTTTAGATTGGCAATTTGAGGACAACCCGTGGAACTTTCCAACCGTATGTAGTCCTTCACTCCCCCCTTACCCTGTGGGGGAGGGACATGCTATCTCAAATGGGAGTGTTACTTTTTAGCCCTGATGATAAAGTGACCTCTCAGATGCCTGCAGAATCGGCTATGATCCATCAAAAGGATTGGGTTAAAACCAACAGACAAGAATAATTGAGCTAATTTGCCCAACTCCTCGCAAGCTATATACTGGATTGGGATATCCAAATTTATAATGAAGGCCATTGTTTTTTGCTGCCTACCCCATTACATGAAAATCTCAAGATCCGGTGTGGGTGGAACAGTGGCCTCTGCCTAAGGAAAAATTTACTGACATATTAATTAAAAAGAATTAATTCAAATATACTGATTTATTAAATTGTTTTAATAAAGAACCATCAAAAATTGTACTTCCATATAAACAGAGAACAACTTGATGCTTTTCAAATGTTTGATGATTGGCAGATTCCTATAGGAAATTCTTGTGACCAGATCTTGCATCATTTACCCTCACGTGCTTTGTTAATTCAAAAATTAAAAAGAGAGAAATTAAGTATAGTTTTCCCCCGTCAGATTTTACAACATGTTCTCTTTGTAATAAAGTTAAATGCTGATTCGTTTGGAAACAGTAAAATAAAAAGCCATTAGTAAAGCAAAAAAGATCTCCTCCAGATAACAAAAAGATCCCGACCCAAAATTTACTGGCGGGTCGAGGAAGTGTTTTATATTTTTTTTCCACAGGGTGGCAGATTCGTCAACTTGGATCCCGGACAGACTGATTCGCCCACAAAAGAAAAAGGGAAACTTCTCTGCCACCACCACCGCCGGGAAACAGCCGCGCACCAAAAGCTGCGGGTGGGGCCAGCCTGACTGACGGAAACCCAGTGCACCGCACTCGCAGCCCCATAACAGCGCCAGTGTCAGAGGGCGGGGTGAAGGCCGCTGCTCCCACCCGGCAAAAGAGGCAAAAGAAACATCAAGATCCCGGCGGGACTAACAGCTGCTGCAGCACAAACTCCAACCAGAAAATGACTCTATTTACTCTATTTTGGCTTGTTTATCCTTCTCCTTATGTTCTTCTTTTCACCAATGATTCCAGAAAACTTAATGTACCTAATGTTAGCGACTTGTGAACCATGGATGTTTTCATCTTGTTTAACTCCTCAAAGTAATGTCTGCTCTTCTGTGGTTTTAAAGATGTCCTATAACTGTAACAACTTATTGATATGATAATTATGTTCTTGCTGTGTTACAACAATTGTTATTGTTACTACAACAGCAATCATTGACTCAACAAGTGTAAATGCCCCAATATGTTAAAAAAATCAAGGTTTAGGTATTTTGGAACAAGCTCAGATATTAGTTTAGACTTAGGGAAACATCATAATCAGATTCAGACCTTGGAACACTCCCGATTAGATTTTACCAACCGCAGGAGAAAGCCAATGACTTTTCCCACACTTTTCTCTAACTTCATTTCTGAAGACTGTTCTGTCTACTGTCTATAATCTTGCTCCTCATAATCATACTTCCCTATATTGTCTAGATTCTTCGGCAGAGCATTCGGAATCTCGAGACCGAACTGCACCTGATTTTAAACATAAATAATTAATTATTTAAAATTAAAAAGGGTGAGATGCCGGGAGCCAGTGTGAGGAATCCCGCCCGTGACAAGGTTCATGAGGAAGGAAGCTGACATACGCAAGGCATGCTCCAGACTTCAGGGACCCCTCTGGAAAATTCCTAAGCATGTACCCCAACAAAAATCTGCCGGCTTTTGTGCTCTGCTTTTCCACTCTTCTGACATTTTCTGGAAAAAGTCAATTCAGGGTTTCAGTCTTCTGCATTTGAAAGAGTGTTTCAATCTAAAAACCCCTCCGATGGCTTTCTAGCCTGCCTGCAGGACTCTGCGAGTGTGATTGTTTGAGGGCCTCCTGACCGCAGGAGGCACAGGAAGCTTAAAACATCCTAGGAATGTAGGGGCTTCCGAAGAGTCAAAATCTTTTTAGAATAGGACTGATTAAAAGTTTCATTTGTTGAGTCAATGCTTGCTGCCAAATTTTCATATCCTTTATTTTTAGATATAGTTGGCATATAGAAAAACAAGTAGTAGACCTGTATTAGCAACATTAGATCTTTGAGTTAAGTACCTTCTTTGTTATATCCCACTGCACCTTTGTTCTATAGAGATGTAACTTTAATGCTTTAAGGAGATGCAAATTAAAGAAAAACACTTCAGGGGAAACAAAATCAACATTCATTTAAGGAAAGAGAGCTAAAAAGTGTTAACAAGCTTCTTGGCCAGAAGATAATGTAAATCACCTGAGACCTTTTGTATACAAAATGATGTATAGAAAGAGTCTTGGGCTGCGAACGCTACATAATTCTGTGTTACCCCATTGATCTCCGTGTTTTATCAAAAGTATAAAAGGCCTTCTGAACAATAAAGGATTCGGACCAGTTTCTCGAACTAGTCTCTCGGCCTGGTTTCTTGGGACTCTGGCTCCCCCCATGTCTCTCTCTCTCCTCTTCTCTCCCTTTCCCTCTCTCTGCTCTTTACTTTAAACTTCAGGCTGAATCTCCATCTGGGGCGCAGAGGCTCGCCAGGTCTACTTACTTGCCCCGGCTGTTAAGACCCGCACGAAAGGGAGCTTAAGGCGAGGCACCCTTAGATATTCAAGCGGCGCCGGTGGCCCAACGTAGATGGTGCAAATTCCTTGTCTGGAATTTTTTTGGCCTTCCGCGTAAACCAAGCTATTCAGCCCTCTTCCTCCACTTAATCTTCCTTTATTACACTATAGTTTCTTAATCTAATCTTACATTAACTAAACAAACAAGTCTTTCCACGCCAACGCCGTTCACCCCTTCGAATTCCCTGGATCCACCGGGGCTGGACCCCTGGCAGAAAGCCTCGTGGGAAAGCCTCGTGGGAAAGCCTCGAGGGAAAGCCCCTTATCCCTTGGTTCACGCGAAGGGAAGCGTGACACTGCTGCTACAGCTCGGGAGGAAAGCGCACGTGCATGCCCCACTCGAGACGAAGGACTGACTCCCCCTGGGGAGACTTACAGAAGTACCCCAAAGATCCATGTCAGCACTGGAGAGGAATCCTCAGGTTCCGGCACTGACTCCACACAAGGTTTTAGGCCTACAGCATTGACGGGAGAGGAAACCCGAGAGGAACCCGAGAGGCCCCCGAGCAACTTCGCAAGGGGACTGGCCTTTCCTGAGGCCAAAAGAGCGGGTCCCTGAGGTCCCCGTCGTAAGTCGAGAGCACCCTGCCGCAACCTCGAGAAAATCCAGGAGGTTCTCCCCTCCTGGCGAGATGAGGCCCATTTCAGCCTGAGGCGTCTCTAGGCTAATCACACCTAAACTCTGGAACTTCCAAAGGGTCCTTCACACCCTTGCTGCAACTCAAGAAGTTCCCCGACATACGCGACTCCACCTCGAGAGGAAGCACGAGAGTCCCGCCCACATCCAGAGGAGCCCTGTTTCCGCCTCCTAGCTCGAGAGGAGGGATCCTTTCCCTGCGTGGTCCGGGAAAGAATTCCCGGCGTTCCCGTCGCATCTCAAGTGGAGGCCGCTCTCTCACAGGAAAGGCGAGAGGAACTCCAGGGTCGTGCCACATTCCCAGAGTCCCCGAGATGTCTCAGTCCATTCCAGGGAAACCTGTTTTCCCAGCACTGCCTCCACTCTCAAGCCGAGGATCGACTCCCACCACGGTGGCACGTGGGACAGCCCTGTGGAAAGCCTCGTGGGAAAGCCTCTTGGGAAAGCCTCTAGGGAAAGCCACAGATCCCTTGATCCACGCGAAGGGAAGTGCGACACTGCTGCTACAGCTCGGAAGGAAAGCGCACGTGCATGCCCCCACTTGAGACGAAGGACTGACTCCACTGGGGAGACTTCAGAAGTACCCCCAGATCCATGTCAGCACTGGAGAGGAATCCTCAGGTTCCGGCACCGGCTCCCACACAAGATCTTAAGCCCCGGCATCGACGGGAGAGGAATCCCGAGAGGCCCCCCGAGCAACTCGCATGGGGACTGGCCTTTCCTGAGGCCACCAGAGCGGGTCCCTGAGGTCCCCATCGTAAGTCGAGAGCACCTGCCGCAACTCGAGAAAATCCAGGAGGTTCTCCCCTCCAGGCGAGATGAGGTCCCATTTCCGCTGAGGCCGTCTCCAGGCAAATCACACCTAACATCTGGAACTGCCAAAGGGTCCTTCACACCCCTTGCTGCAACTCAAGAAGTTCCCCGACATACCCGTCTCCACTCGAGAGGAAGCACGATGGTCCCGCCCACATCCAGAGGAGCCCCGTTTCCGCCTCCCTAGCTCGAGAGGAGGGATCCTTTCTCTGCCGTGGTCGGGAAAGAATTCCCGCGTTCCCCGTCGCATCTCAAGAGGAGGCGCTGTCCACAGGAAAGGCCAGAGGAACTCCAGGGTCGTGCCCCATTCCCAGAGTCCCCCAGATGTCACAGTCCATTCCAGGCAAACCTGTTTTCCCTGCACTGCATCGACTTTCCAAGCCGAGGATCGAAACACACCACGGTGGCACGTGGGACAGCCCTGTGGAAAACCTCGTGGGAAAGCCTCGGTGGAAAGCCTCGAGGGAAAGCCACAGATCCCTTGATCCACGCGATGGGAAGCGTGACACTGCTGCTACAGCTCGAGAGGAAAGCGCACGTGCATGGCCCCACTCGAGACGAGAACTGACCTCCCCTGGGGAGACTCCCAGAACTACCCCAAGATCCATGTCAGCACTGGAGAGGAATCCTCAGGTTCCGGCACCATCTCCACACAAGGTCTTAAGCCCCCTGGCATCGTCGGGAAAGGAATCCCGAGAGGCCCCCCGAGCAACTCACATGGGGACTGGCCTTTCCTGAGGTCAGCGAGAATGGGGTCCCTGAGGTCCCCGTCGTAAAGTCGAGAGCACCTGTCCGCAACTCGAGAAAATCCAGGAAGTTCTCCCCTCCAGGCGAGATGAGGCCCATTTCCACTGAGGCGTCTGCGAGGCTAATCTCATCTAACATCTGTAACTTCCAAAGGGTCCTTCACACCCTTACTGCAACTCAAGAAGTTCCCCGACATACCCGTCTCCCACTCGAGAGGAAGCACGAGAGTCCCTCCCACATCCAGAGGAGCCCCGTTTCCGTCTCCTAGCTCGAAGGAGGGATCCTTTCCCTGCGTGGTCGGGAAGAATTCCCGCGTTTCCCGTCGCATCTCAAGAGGAGGCGCTCTCCACAGGAAAGGCCGAGAGGAACTCCAGGGTCGTGTCACCATTCCCAGAGTCCCCCCAGAAGTCTCAGTCCATTCCAGGAAACCTGTTTTTCCCTGCACTGCCTCGAGTTCCAAGTCGAGGATCGACTCACACCAAGGTGGCACGTGGGACAGCCCTGTGGGAAAGCCTCGAAGGAAAACCTCGTGGGAAAGCCTCGAGGGGAAAGCCCACAGATCCCTTGATCCACGCGAAGGGAAGCGCGACACTGCTGGTTACAGCTCGGGAGGAAAGCGCATTGCATGCGCCCCACTCGAGACGAGGACTGACTCCCCTGGGGAGACTCCAGAAGTACCCCAAGATGCATGTCAGCACTGGAGAGGAATCCTCAGGTTCCGGCACAGACTCCACACAAGGTCTTAGGCCCCGTATCGACGGGAGAGGAATCCCGAGAGGCCCCCGAGCAACTCGCATGGGGACTGGCCTTTCCTGAGGCCACCAGAGCGGGTCCCTGAGGTCCCCATCATAAGTCGAGAGCACCTGCCGCAACTCGAGAAAATCCAAGGAGGCTTCTCCCCTCCAGGCGAGATGAGGCCCATTTCCGCTGAGGCGTCTCGAGGCTAATCACACCTAAACCTCTGGAAACTTCCAAAGGGTCCCTCACACCCTTGCTGCAACTCAAGAGGTTCCCCGACATACCCGTCTCCACTCGAGAGGAAGCACGAGAGTCCCGCCCACATCCAGAGGAGCCCCGTTTCCGCCTCCTAAGCTCGAAGAGGAGGGATCCTTTCCCTGTGTGGTCGGGAAAGAATACCCCGGCTTTCCCGTCGCATCTCAAGAGGAGGCGCTCTCCACAGGAAAGGCGAGAGGAACTCCTAGGGTCGGCCACCTATCCCAGAGTCCCCCAGATGTCTCAGTCCATTCCAGGGAAAACCTGTTTTCCCTGCACTGCCTCGACTGTTGAAGCCGAGGATTCGACTCACACCACGGTGGCACGTGGGACAGCCCTGTGGGAAAGCCTCGTGGGAAAGCCTCGTGGGAATAGCCTCGAGGGAAAGCCACAGATCCCTTGATCCACGGCGAAGGAAGCATGACACTGGCTGCTACAGCTCGGGAGGAAAGCGCACGTGCATGCCCCACTCGAGACGAGGACTGACTCCCCTGGAGACTCCAGAAGTACCCCAAGAATCCATGTCAGCACTGGAGAGGAATCCTCAGGTTCCGGCACCGTCTCCACACAAGTCTTAGCCCCGGCATCGACGGGAGAGGAATCCCGAGAGGCCCCCCGAGCAACTCGCATGGGGACTGGCCTTTTCCTGAGGCCACCAGAGCGCGGTCCCTGAGGTCCCCGTCGTAAGTCGAGAGCAACCTGTCGCAACTCGAGAAAATCCAGGAGGTTCTCCCCTCCAGGCGAGATGAGGCCCATTTCCGCTGAGGCGTCTACAGCAAATCAACCTAACATCTGAACTGCCAAAGGGTCCTTCTACACCCTTGCTGCAACTCAAGAAGTTCCCCGACATACCCGTCTCCAGCTCGAGAGGAAGCACGATGGTCCGCCCACATCCAGAGGAGCCCCGTTTCCGCCTCCTAGCTCGAGAGGAGGATCCTTTCCCTGCGTGGTCCGGGAAAGAATTCCCGGCGTTCCCGTCGCATCTCAAGAGGAGGCGGTCTCCACAGGAAAGGCCGAGAGGAACTCCCAGGGTCGTGCCACCATTCCCAGAGTCCCCACAGATGTCTCAGTCCATTCCAGGCAAACCTGTTTTCCCTGCACTGCCTCGACTTTCAAGCCGAGGATCTACATCACACCACGGTGGCACGTGGGACAGCCCTGTGGGAAAGCCCTCGTGGGAAAGCCTCGTGGGAAAGCCTCGAGGAAAAGCCACAGATCCCTTCATCCACGCGAATGGGAAGCGTGACACTGCTGCTACAGCTCGGGAGGAAAGCGCACGTGCATGCCCCCACTCGAGACGAGGACTGACTCCACTGGGGAGACTCCAGAAGTACCCCAAGATCCATGTCAGCACTGGAGAGGAATCCTCAGGTTCCGGCACCCACTCCACACAAGATCTTAGGCCCCGGCATCGACGGGAGAGGAATCCCGAGAGGCCCGCGAGCTACTCCCGTGGGGACTGGCCTTTCCTGAGGCCACCAGAGCGGGTCCCTGAGGTCCCTGTCGTAAGTCGAGAGCACCTGCCGCAACTCGAGAATATCCAGGAGGTTCTCCCTCCAGGCGAGATGAGGCCCATTTCCCGCTGAGGCATCTCGAGGCTAATCACACCTAACCTCTGGAAGTTCCAAAGGGTCCTTCACACCCTTGCTGCAACTCAAGAAGTTACCCCGACTACGCGTCTCCTCTCGAGAAGAAGCACGAGAGTCCCACCCCACATCCACAGTAGCCCCATTTCCGGCCTCCTAGCTGGAGAGGAGGGATCCTTTCCCTGCGTGTTTCGGTCAAGAATTCAACCCGCGTGCAGATTTTCTGGGGACTCTTGGGAATGGTGACACGACCCTGGAGTTCTCTCGCCTATTCCTGTGGAGAGCGCTCCTCTTGAGATGGGACGGAAAACGCTGTG
>NW_017211749.1:0-17379 GCF_001704415.2 Capra hircus
AGACAAATAATGAAGAACTGGGGGGAAAAACAATGATTTTCTTAGTAGTTCAAAACACATAAAATTGTATTTGTATGATACTAAATTAAAACCTGATATGATTTATGTCACAGTTCCTCTTCCTTCAATACATAGACATTCCAGAAGTGTGCAAAAGAAAACTGAGGAGAAAAAAAAATACAGGACAGATCATATAAGAATGTGATAAATACCCATTTCCAGTTGCAAAACAAATGAATCATCAGGAAAAATGTACAGTGTGGGGAACATAGTTAATAACTGGACTACAGTCCACCAGGCTCCTCTGCCCATGGCATTCTCCAGGCAAGAATATACTGGAGTAGTAGCCATTTCCTTCTCCAGGGGGAACTTCCAGACACATGGACTGAACTTAGGTCTCCTGCATTGCATGCAGAGTCTTTAGCTAAGTAATATATTTTGGTGACATATCATATCTAGACTTATCATGGTGATCATTTTGAAATGTACGGGAAAAAATTTACTATGTTGTGGAACATAATGAACCAACGTACTGTTGTAGGTCAATTACACTCCAAAAGCAAACAAATTCATGGAAAACAAGATCTGATTGTGATTACCAAAACAAGGGGTGGGAAAAAGGATTTGGATGAAAGTAGTCAAAAGGTACTACAAAACACACACAACACACACACATAAAATAAAAAAAAAAAACACACACACAAACACACACCACATAAACCACGTAAAGAAAACACACACACACACACAAAATGGTACTATAAGCTTCCAGTAACAGAGATGTAATGTAAATGATAACTATAATAACACTTCTGTATCTTATTTATAGAAGTTAAGAGGGTAAATCCTAAAATTCTTATCATACATGCATTTTTTTCTCTTTATTATTGTATCTATACAAAATGATGAATGTCACTTAACTTATTTTAATGACAGTTTCATGATGTATGGCAACCCACTCCAGTATTCTTGCCTAGAGAATCCCATGGACGGAGAGGATTGGTGGGCTACAGTCCACGGGTCGCAAGAGTTGGACACAACTGAGGCGACTTGACTTTCATGATGTATGTAATTTGAATCATCAGGCTGCATACCTTAAACTTATACAGTGCTGTATACCATTTTATATGTCAGTAAAACTGGAAAGAAAAAGAAGGAAGGAAGGCAGACAAGGAGGGCAGAATTAAGAAAGAGTAAAGAATGAAAGTGATAAAGTGTCAGCAATTGCCTATGTATTCTAAAAATAAAATTAGTTTAAATTAAAAGAAGATACTAATCATCTTTTGCCTAAGCCTATTTTCTTTCAATTACTTTTTAAAAATGTATTTATGTTTAACTGAAGGATAATTGCTTACAGAATTTTGTTGTTTTTTTTTTGTCAAACATCAACATAAATCAGCTATAGATTTATATGTCCCTCGCTCTTGAACCTCCTTCCTCTCTCCCTCCCCATACCACTCCTCTAGTTTGATGCAGAGCTCCTGTTTGAGTTCCCTGAAAAATAGAGCTAATTCCGATGGACTATCTATCTATTTTACATATGCTAATATGTTTTCAAGTTTCTCTCTCCATACGTCTAACCCTTTCCTCCCCCAACACCCTGTCCGTAAATCTGTTCTCTATGTTTGTTTCTCTCATTGCTGCCCTGCAAATAAATTCATTGGTACCACCTTTCTAGATTCCATATATATGCATTAATATTCTCTTTCTGACTTAATTCACTCTAATTAATTCACCTAAATTCACTAATAAGTTTTAGTTTCACCCATCTAATGAGTCAGACTCATTAGAAGTGATTCAAATGTGTTCATTTTTATGACTGAGTACCATGAACTCCTAATTACCAAATTCAGACTTAAATTGAAAAAAGTAGGGAAAACCGCTAAACCATTCAGGTATGACCTAAATCAAATCCCTTATGATTATACAGTGGAAGTGAGAAATAGATTTAAGGGCCTGGATCTGATAGAGTGCCTGATGAACTATGGAATGTGGTTTGTGACATTGTACAGGAGACAGAGATCAAGACCATCCCTATGGAAAAGAAATGCAAAAAAGCAAAATGGCTGTCTGGGGAACCTTACAAATAGCTGTGAAAAGAAGAGAAGCGAAAAGCCAAGGAGAAAAGCAAAGATATAAGCATCTGAATGCAGAGTTCCAAAGATTAGCAAGACCTGTCAGAATCTTAGTGGGAAGTAACTCTTAAGAAAATGGATATTTCATGCTGGTGATAAAGGACAGAAAGGTCTGGATAACAGAAGCAGTGATATTAATTTGTACAAATCTTCACGTTCAATTTTCACTGAGCCAGAATGCAAAAAAGCATCACTTGACAAAGCTATGGAGGTGATGGAATTCCAGTTGAATTTTCTCCTGAAAAGGATCTGAAAGTGCTGCATCTCAAAGCAGCAAGTTTGGAAAACTCAAGTTCCAAGGTGCTCATTTTCTTCCAATCCAAAGAAATCTCACATCCATACATGATTATTGGAAAAATCATAGCCTTGACTAGATGGACCTTAGTAGGTAAAGTAATGTCTCTGCTTTTGAATATGCTATCTAGGTTGGTCATCACTTTTCTTCCAAGGAGTAAGCGTCTTTTAATTTCATGGCTGCAGTCACCATCTGCAGTGATTTTGGAGCCCCCAAAATAAAGTCTGACACTGTTTCCACTATTTCCCCATCTATTTCCCATGAAGTGATGGGACCAGATGCCATGATCTTCGTTTTCTGAATGTTGAGCTTTAAGCCAACTTTTTCACTCTCCTCTTTCACTTTCATCAAGAGGCTTTTTAGTTCCTCTTCACTTTCTGCCATAAGGGTGGTGTCATCTGCATATCTAAGGTTATTGGTATTTCTCCTGGCAATCTTGATTCCAGCTTGTGTTTCTTCCAATCCAGCGTTTCTCATGATGTACTCTGCATATAAGTTAAATAAGCTGGGAGACAATATACAGCCTTGACATACTCCTTTTCCTATTTGGAACCAATCTGTTGTTCCATGTCCAGTTCTAACTGTTGCTTGCTGACCTGCATACAGATTTCTCAAGAGGCAGGTCAGGTGGTCTGGTATTCCTTCTTTTTCAGAATTTTCTGCAGTTTATTGTGATCCACACAATCAAAGGCGTTGGCATAGTCAATAAAACAGAAATAGATATTTTTTCTGGAACTCTCTTGCTTTTTCCATGATCCAGTGGATGTTGGCAATTTGATCTCTGGTTCCTCTGCCTTTTCTAAAACCAGCTTGAACATCAGGAAGTTCACGGTTCACATATTGCTGAAGCCTGTCTTGGAGAATTTTGAGCATTATTTTACTAGTGTGTGAGATGAGTGCAAACTGTGCGGTAGTTTGAGCATTCTTTGGCATTGCCTTTCTTTGGGATTGGAGTGAAAACTGACTTTTCCAGTCCTGTGGCCACTGCTGAGTTTTCCAAACTTGCTGGCATATTGAGTGCAGCACTTTCACAGCCTCATATTTTAGGATTTGAAATAGTTCAACTGGAATTCCATCACCTACACTAGCTTTGTTCATAGTGATGCTTTCTAAGGCCCACTTGACTTCACATTCCAGGATGTCTGGCTCTAGATTAGTGATCACACCATTGTGGTTGTCTGGTCGTGAAGATCCTCTTTGTACAGTTCATCTGTGTATTCTTGCCATCTCTTCTTAATATCTTCTGCTTCTGTTAGGTCCAGACCATTTCTGTCCTTTATCGAGCCCATCTTTGCATGAAATATTCCTGGTATCTCTAATTTTCTTGAAGAGATTTCTAGTCTTTCCCATTCTGTTGTTTTCTTCTATTTCTTTGCATTGATTGCCTGAAGAAGGCTTTCTTATCTCTTCTTGCTAATCTTTTGGAACTCTGCATTCAGATGCTTGTATCTTTGCTTTTCTCCTTGGCTTTTCGCTTTCTCTTCTTTTCACAGCTATTTGTAAGGCTTCCCCAGACAGCCATTTTGCTTTTTTGCATTTCTTTTCCATAGGGATGGTCTTGATCTCTGTCTCCTGTACAATGTCACAAACCACATTCCATAGTTCATCAGGCACTCTATCAGATCCAGGCCCTTAAATCTATTTCTCACTTCCCACTGTATAATCATAAGGGATTTGATTTAGGTCATACCTGAATGGTTTAGCGGTTTTCCCTACTTTTTTCAATTTAAGTCTGAATTTGGTAATTAGGAGTTCATGGTACTCAGTCATAAAAATGAACACATTTGAATCACTTCTAATGAGTCTGACTCATTAGATGGGTGAAACTAAAACTTATTAGTGAATTTAGGTGAATTAATTAGAGTGAATTAAGTCAGAAAGAGAATATTAATGCATATATATGGAATCTAGAAAGGTGGTACCAATGAATTTATTTGCAGGGCAGCAATGGAGAAACAAACATAGAGAACAGATTTACGGACAGGGTGTTGGGGGAGGAAAGGGTTAGACGTATGGAGAGAGAAACTTGAAAACATATTAGCATATGTAAAATAGATAGATAGTCCATCGGAATTAGCTCTATTTTTCAGGGAACTCAAACAGGAGCTCTGCATCAAACTAGAGGAGTGGTATGGGGAGGGAGAGAGGAAGGAGGTTCAAGAGCGAGGGGACATATAAATCTATAGCTGATTTATGTTGATGTTTGACAAAAAAAAAAACAACAAAATTCTGTAAAGCAATTATCCTTCAGTTAAACATAAATACATTTTTAAAAAGTAATTGAAAGAAAATAGGCTTAGGCAAAAGATGATTAGTATCTTCTTTTAATTTAAACTAATTTTATTTTTAGAATACATAGGCAATTGCTGACACTTTATCACTTTCATTCTTTACTCTTTCTTAATTCTGCCCTCCTTGTCTGCCTTCCTTCCTTCTTTTTCTTCCAGTTTTACTGACATATAAATGGTATACAGCACTGTATAAGTTTAAGGTATGCAGCCTGATGATTCAAATTACATACATCATGAAAGTCAAGTCGCTCAGTTGTGTCCAACTCTTTGCAACCCTGTGGACTGTAGCCCACCAATCCTCTCCGTCCATGGGATTCTCTAGGCAAGAATACTGGAGTGGGTTGCCATACATCATGAAACTGTCATTAAAATAAGTTAAGTGAACATTCATCATTTTGTATAGATACAATAATAAAGAGAAAAAAATGCATGTATGATAAGAAATTTTAGGATTTACCCTCTTAACTTCTATAAATAAGATACAGAAGTGTTATTATAGTTATCATTTACATTACATCTCTGTTACTGGAAGCTTATAGTACCATTTTGTGTGTGTGTGTGTTTTCTTTACGTGGTTTATGTGGTGTGTGTTTGTGTGTGTGTTTTTTTTTTTATTATTTATGTGTGTGTGTGTGTGTGTTTTGTAGTACCTTTTGACTACTTTCATCCAAATCCTTTTTCCCACCCCTTGTTTTGGTAATCACAATCAGATCTTGTTTTCCATGAATTTGTTTGCTTTTGGAGTGTAATTGACCTACAACAGTACGTTGGTTCATTATGTTCCACAACATAGTAAATTTTTTCCCGTACATTTCAAAATGATCACCATGATAAGTCTAGATATGATATGTCACCCAAAATATATTACTTAGCTAAAGACTCTGCATGCAATGCAGGAGACCTAAGTTCAGTCCATGTGTCTGGAAGTTCCCCCTGGAGAAGGAAATGGCTACCTACTCCAGTATTCTTGCCTGGAGAATGCCATGGGCAGAGGAGCCTGGTGGACTGTAGTCCAGTTATTAACTATGTTCCCCACACTGTACATTTTATCCTGATGATTCATTTGTTTTGCAACTGGAAATGGGTATTTATCACATTCTTTATATGATCTGTCCTGTATTTTTTTTTCTCCTCAGTTTTCTTTTGCACACTTCTGGAATGTCTATGTATTGAAGGAAGAGGAACTGTGACATAAATCATATCAGGTTTTTAATTTAGTATCATACAAATACAATTTTATGTGTTTTGAACTACTAAGAAAATCATTGTTTTCCCCCCAGTTCTTCATTATTTGTCTGAAAATGTTTTTTTCTTTTTTAACATGAAAAGTACTTTCTCTCAAAACACATTTTATTTTCCACATATATTATCTCTGTAAAAATTAGCATATAATATTTGCAATATACAGAGAAATATAAATAATGATAAAGATAAACCAAACACTTGGTGGTGGTGGTTGTTTAGTTGCTAAGTCCTGTCCAACTCTTGCAACTCCATGGACTGTAGCCTGTCAGGCTCCTCTGTCCATGGGATTTTCCTGGCAAGAGTGCTAGGAGTGGGTGCCATTTTCTTCTCTAGGGGATCTTCCCTGGGATTGAACTCAGGTTTCCACTGAAGGCAGATTTTTTACCAACTGAGCTACAAGGGAATTTCCAGAAACTAGTGAAGGGGAAGATCAAGTATTTATCCTGCATGTACTATACTGGAATAGTCAGAATACTGGAGTGAGTAGCCTTTCCCTTATCCAGGGGATCTTCCCAACCCAAGGATTGAACCCAGGTCTCCCACATTGTAGGCAGATTCTTTACTAGCTGACCCATGACCCACACCTAATTAAAAATACATTACCCATTTGTTAAAACCAGTTCTGGGCATTCCTCTCCCATCGTATATATTTGTTTTCCTTTTCTCTAGATAAAATTTCTGTCCTGACTTTGAGGATTATGAGTCCCAGGTATTAATATATACACCTTTATATTGTATATGTGGCTAGTTAGCTCTATTAAAATTATTGTTCAGAAAGTTCTAATAAATGTATTTTCTCATCACAGTGTCTAAAAATGCTATGCATTACAACCTCATCTGGACTGAATATGAACAGATACCCTTGTTGGTATGAGTGATTTGAAGCAAAATCTAGTTATAATTTAAACTCTCATTATTTAATAGTGGGCTTCTAAATATTTTCATGTTTGTTAGCCACATGTTTCTCTTCCTCTCAATTGTTAAATTATATTCTTAATGTTTTCTAATGTAAATATTAAGCTATTTTTATAGAAATATAAAAATTATTTTATAATATTTAAGACCTTATATTTAAACACTAATTATTATTGTAGATACAATAGGCCCTTCTGCAAAACTGTAACTTTTCATTTCTTCATGGTAGTTTTAGATAAATAAATGTTTTTCTTGTTTGTTAATTTGAGTATGCTTTTTTCTTTCACTTTCAGTAAAATTAAATATATCAATCAATTCTTGTCTTTTTTTCTGTATCTGTTTTAAAAACTCTTTCTGTACTCAAAGGTAGTGGTTATACCCACAAATATTTGTTTCTAAAGAGTTTGAACGGAGAAGGTAATGGCACCCCACCCCAGTACTCTTGCCTGGAGAATCCCAGGAATGGGGGAGCCTGGAGGGCTGCCATCTATGGAGTTGCACAGAGTCAGCCACGACTGAAGTGACTTAGCAGCAGCAGCAGCAGCAGCAGCAGCAGCAGCAGCAAAGAGTTTGAAAGTATTGCTTTTCATATTGGAGGCTTTGATGAACACAAAATTTATTTATATGATAGTGAGAGACAGTGGGAAGGAAAGACTAATGTAACTTTTTCTTCCAAATGTAAATATGCAATGACCCCAGCATCACTTTTTGTAGAAATCATCATTTTAGAGTAATTGCAATACCACCTCTGTCATATATCAAATTTCTACTTCTGTGTAGGTTTGTCTCAGGGCCCTTCATTCTGGCCATTGGTTGGATTATTTACAGATATATTGTAATTTTCCTATCAAGTGATTTCTATTCAGATATTAATTCTTTCTAATAGTATCCATATGCTGGTTTTATTCTCCTTTATATAAATTTCATATTATTTTTGTATACTGAGTATACATTTTTCTTTTAATATCCTGTTTTCTGACTACTAGAGTTTGCATTTTAATTTTAATTTTTACTCACACTTTATGAGAACATTGACTATTTGATTGCTATTTTTATGGTGACAAATCTAGACTGTTGATGAAGACTTAGATAACAAATGTTCCTCCTGATAGCCTGGAGCCCAGTATCAATTCCAATAATTGAAATTAATTTAATTAAAAATAAAATTAAAACCCTTTTCTATTGAAAATAATTAGCATACTCTGAAGACTATACTCTCTATTATTCTCAATATTTTAGAAGATTGGAAATTAATGCAATTAGACATGCTGTAAAGTTTAAACATTTACAATAAATTAGACATCATTGCAATCTAACTGAGATAAAGTGTTAATTATGTCCAAAGAGATAGAATAGCATTTTTATGATAACCACTTGCATCTAAAGAAAATAATTGAATTTCATATCAACCATCTTTTGAATTAAAGAGAAAATTATCATTTAAAAATTATCATGGCACTACTAGTAATCCTGATAATCTTCTTATTCCCTGAGATATCTTTAAAAACACTGAAAAATGAACTTTTTTTTTCAAATATCTCTCTGATACCATTGAAAGTGATTATAAAAGAAAAAGCAGATTTATAAATTTCCAACTTGTGTACATAGTATTATGAGAGAAATTTGAAGGAACGAAAACTACTTTAGACTTTTCTCCAATATTCGTGAAATTTATAAGCTGGCTGGGGAATCAAAACTACCATATATAAAACAATGAGTAACATGCTGGTGGGTATGTGAAATGTTGAGGTATTTGAGATGTGAGGAAGAAAAATACATGCCATGCAAGGGCAAGTCATGGATAGTTCACCCAGTGAAACTGAATGAGAACACTGGGAATCTGGGCGGAATGGAGAATGGAGAAAAAGTAGTTATTGAACATCGAGGATAGCTTTACCATTGTGCTCACAGTTTGCTACCTTATTTAATCCTCAAAACAATATTGTGAGGTCAATGTTTCTCACAGTTTATAAATGAGAAAAATGTTACTGATAAAGCTTAAATAACTTACCCAAGATGATAGAGTAAGAACTTGTATTCAAATGGTGGTGATTCCAAAGACAACTCTTAAAATAAAACATGGGAAATAAAGTACTAAAAACCTTAATAAACTATCTTATTAATATTTCAAAATAATCTATATAGCCATCTAAATAATCTGTATTTCTGATTTTCCTATTTTGAAAGGAGCATGTGGGCTGGAACCTGCAATCTATTTTATTCTTAATTTGAGTAAGGAAGAAAAAGATGTAAGTTACTAGAAACAAGTGTCCATACAAAAATCCTGATGGACTTTATTAGCATGCAAGTCCTTGTCTATGAAATATTTTTAGCACAATGTACCAGGTATATCCTGATCATTAAATTTAGTAAATGAAACTGAAATGCATAGCTTTTATAGAGCATAAGCATGACATAAATTATGCAAGTGTTTGAGTATAAACTAAGGATGATAAATTAAGCAACATAAGCTTTCCAGGCAATCCTAGAGGTAAAGAATCCATCTGTCAAAGCAGAAGACACAAAAGATGTGGGTTTGATCCCTGAGTCAAGAAGATTCCCTGGAGTAAGAAATAGCAACCCAGTTCAGTATTCTTGTCTAGAAAATTCTGTGGACAGAGGAGACTGGTAGCCTATAGTACATGAGGTTGCAAAGATTTGGACACAACTGAGCCACTGAGAACAGCACATAACCAAAATAGCCCTTTTGTTATGATTTTCCACTTAGTTGTTGAATCTGGGCCAGGGTACATTCTAATGTGATGAGAAACGACTTAGGGAGAAAGAGGTTGCTCCACACCTTGTGTGTAACCTGTGACTTAGCTGATCCTTTCTTTTCCTTTTCTTTGTAGGATGTGCTGGTGAGGCCAAAAAAAGGTGCATCCAGGAGCATAAGGACAAAGGCAAAAAGAGCAGGCAGAAGAAAAGCTGGGACTCCCTCCTGTTCACACCTATTGGCGACCTGAGCTGGATTTAGTATCCTGGGAGATTCAACCTTAAACCTCTGCAGGAGCCACTGTTCCAGGTAGCCCAAATGCATCTATGCCCAACAGACCTTGACTCTGGGGCCCCTTGTCAAGCCAAGAAAATACAATTTGTCATTAGGAGAGAAGTGCCTTTCACCAAGATGAGAAAGGGAGATAGGGTCCTGGAGGCAGAGGATGAGGCAAAGTGGCCAGAGGCCAGCCTTCTGCAGCTTGATACCAAGCACAGTGCACTGCACATAGCTATTCAATAAATATCTGTGGAAGAATAAAGCACAGTTTGCTTTGCTTTATACATGGCTCTGAACAGCCTTGTGGTTACTATTTAGTTAAAACTAATAAAATAATACACACCCCAGTGGCTCAGCCGGTAAAGAATTTGCCTGCAAAGCAGGTCACCTGGATTTGATTCCTGGGTCTTGAAGATCCCCTGGAGAAGGGAATGGCAACCCACTCCTGTATTCTTGTTTGGAGAATTCCATGGGTAGAAGAGCCTAATGGGCTACAGTCCATGGGATCACAAAGAGTCGGACAAAGCTGAGCTACCAATGCTTTCACTATATACATATACATGTATATGTATGTATATGTATATAAAACACATTGTACGTCAATAAAATAATAGATATTATAGAATCATCATTTAAATAGATTACCCTTGTGAAAAAATATGGTTTCCTCAATATTTAAAAAATCTATTCCTTCCTTCCCTTCCATTCCCTTTTTTTTCATCCTAAGAAATTTGCCTTAAAAAGTAGAATCACAGAAGGCCACCAGAGTACAGTCAAATATACTGTAATGTATATTTGAAAGCTGCTAAGAGAATAGATCTTAAATGTCATAACCACAAAAAAAATATTTATGACTGTGTATGGGGACAGATGTTAACATGACTTAGTCTGGTTGTCCTTTTGCAATAGATACAAATATTGAATAATATGTTACATCCCTAAAAATAATATAATGTTATATGTAAATTATACCTCAATTCCTCAGTTCAAAAAAAAATCAGTAGTGATACATTAAATATTATGTTACCACCTCTAGAAATATAAAAAGCAAAGTGAAGTTAAATGTAATAATGTCTTATTCAGTCCCTCAGTCATGTCTGACTCTTTGCAACCCCATGGACTGCAACATGCCAGGCCTCCCTGTTCAGCACCAATTCCCGGAGCTTACTCAAACTCATGTTCATTGAGTCAGTGATGCAATCAAATATCTCATCTTCTGCTGTCCTCTTCTTCTCCTGCCTTCAATGTTGCCCAGCATCATGGTCTTTTCTAATGAGTCAGTTCTTCGTATCAGGTGGGACAAAGTATTGGAGTTTCAGCTTCAACATCAGTCCTCCCAATGAATATTCAGGAGTGATTTCCTTTAGGACGACTGGTTGGATTTCCTTGCAGTCCAGGGACTCTCAAGAATCTCCTCCAACTGATGCTCAAAAGCATCAGTTTTTCTGCACTCAGCTTTCTTAATAGTCCAACTTTCACATCCATACATGACTACTGGAAAAACCATAGCTTTGACTAGATGGATCATTTTTGGCAAAATAATGTCTCTGCTTTTTAATATGGTGTCTAGATCGGTCATAACTTTCCTTCCAAGGATTAAGTGTACTTTAATTTCATGGCTGCCGTCACCATCTGTAGTGATTTGGGAGCCCTCCCAAATAAAGTTGGTCACTGTTTCCATTGTTTCCCCTTCTATTTGCCATGAAATGATGGGACTGGATGCCATGAACTTAATTTTCTGAATGTTGAGTTTTAAGCCAGCTTTTTTCACTCTTCCCTTTCACTTTCATCAAGAGGCTCTTTAGTTCTTCTTCCCTTTCTGACATAAGAGTGGTGTCATCTGTGTATCTGAGGTTATTGACATTTTTCCCAGCAATCTTGATTCCAGTTGTGCTTCATCCAGCCCAGCGTTTCTCATGATGCACTCTGCATATAAGTTAAAAAAGCAGGTGACAATATACAGCCTTAATGTACTCCTTTCCCCATTTGGAACCATTCTGTTTTTTCATGTACAGTTCTAACTGTTGCTTCCTGACCTGCATACAGCTTTCTCAGGAAGTACATCAGGTGTTCTGGTATTCCCATCTCTTTAACAATTTTCCACAGTTTGATAATTTAACTTTAATTTTGTGTTGTTGGTGCTAATGTTGGTATGAAAAGGAAAAAAGAGGAATGGGGTTTTCTTTTTCCCTTTCCTGAGAAAAAAGAAGATAAAGAGAACAGTGAGCAGGCCTGAACATTTCTAGTTTGTTTTTGTTTTTCTCACTTTAACTGCTCCTAACTTTGCATGTCTGTAACTAAGTTTGCTTTTTTGTCCCCTAATTCTGCAAGAGCTACAATTCACATTTTATTCTCTGACTCTATGCTAAATACATCTCCTATGTGGTGTTTACCCTTACAACACACTTCCCCTTGTAGTTACATATCAGAAAGAAGGCTGCAGAGCCGTGAAACTGCCAGTCTCAATTACTGGGTTACTGATGCCAACTTATAACTGTCTTTGAAACAATGCAAGAGGAAGAAATCAAGATCCTTTCAACTTCGCTCCTCATTTTCCACTCCTGACTGCAAGCCCTTGACTCCTCATGAATGCGCGGCACAGTTCTTGAGGCATGAGCCTTCTGTGTTCCCCTCTCTGTGCCAGCTGAAAATAAAAGCCGCCTTTCCATTTCCTCCAAACTCTGTCTCTGTATTTTTCATTCAACTTCAGTGGCCAAAGAAGACCAAGATTTTGACCAGCAGTAGTAATAGTTATGGCACCCCGCTCCAGTACTCTTGCCTGGAAAATCCCATGGACAGAGGAGCATGGAAGTGTGCAGGCCATGGAGTCGCTGAGGGTCGGACACGACTGAGCAGCTTCACTTTCACTTTTCACTTTCATGCATTGGAGAAGGACACAGCAACCCACTCCAGTGTTCTTGCCTGGAGAATTCCAGGGACGAGGAGCCTGGTGGTCTGCCATCTCTGGGGTCGCTCAGAGTCAGACGCGACTGAAGCGACTTAGCAGCAGCAGCAGCAGTAATAGTTAAATTTATCACATCCCTTCTAAATTTGTTTTAAATGACTTCCCAACAAACTCCCCTCTTTTACTGAACACCCAGCATCTACATGCGGGTGATGCAGAGCCAATGTTGCCCTTCTTTGTTACCATATACTGGAAACTCAATAATTTCTCAGGATTTATGAATTCTAGATAAGCTAGAAAAGATGAATCTCCCCTTTGATCTATATTGAAGATATTTATTCATTCACTTGTGCTAAACTCTAAAATAGTTGTGAACTCTATATCTTAATTAACATTTTTAAAAGAAAACAAAAATAACAAGAAATTGGCATTTTCCCATCTTTCTGTGTTTTATAATTGAAGTTCATTTTTCTTATAACACTCCAGTTCTGCATGAACAGCCAATTTTCTTAAGTAATTAGGTTGTCTATTTTGGGTAAATATGCTACAGTGTGAGTATGTAAAAGTGTCTGTGTGACTTGATATAAATTGTGTTAATTAAACACACAATTGTTGTAAGCAATACCTTTTAAAAACAACCACCAGAGATTTAGTTTTGTACACAGTAATCAGATTCTGGTGCTTAGAAGACTTCAGCCTAATGAGCTCTGAGAACTATCACCAAGTGAAGATTTTATGTTCTCAGTGACCTGTATCCACTGTGGGGTGGAGATGGGGCAGGGGTCAATTGCAATCATCAGTGCCACTCTGCAAGGCCATCATCAATAGGAATAACACTGAAGACAGAGCTGAGAGCAGAAAAGTAAATGTTTACTGAGTATATACTGTAACCTACAAACAAGACCATGTGCTAGATAACATGCATACATTTTTTAAGCTGCTCACAATCACATGGGGCCATATTTTCTCTAAAGAGAGCTAACTTGAACTAAAAATAAGTAACTTAGAGGTCACTAGCTGTAGAGTAACTGTGTTCAAATGCACACTTTTATTCAAGAGGTAACAGAACCAAGAAGAAAGTTTACAGAAACCGAAGATTCCAGGGATCTGATTGAAGCTTATGAATTGGAAGAAAATTCTTCAGAGAAAATAATACAGAATTATGACTAGAAAATTCAATGCAGGGCCTAGAGAAGGCAACCATGAAAACAAGTAGTTGCACATATGCTTGTTATGTCTTATTACATAATAAAACACCTCCAAAATGTAAGAGCTTACATGAACAAATTACTATTATCTCTCACATTTCTGGAGGTTGATAAGATTGACTTGGGAGTGTAAAAGGGAAGAAGCTTGTATTCTATTACAAGTTAGTCATTAAAGGGATGTTGCTACAGGCTTAAACTATACATAATGGCCCATCTCTGGGAACTCTGTCTCCCAGGGAGGGAACATTAAGCTAAAATACCTTTGTTTAGCTCACAAGAAAGGTCCTGACAAGGCCCACTTGTGAATGACTGCAGGAAGGAAAAAATTAACACATTTCCTCCAAAGACCAATTAGAACCAGGAAATATTTGACTTTACTCCCTCCTATTTTAGTATAAAAAGAAGCCTGAATTGTAACTTAGGCAACATGGTTCGTTGGGACACGAGTCTACTATCCTCTCAGTCTTCAGGCTTTCTGAATAAAGTCATTCTCCCTTGCCCCAAAAACTTGTCTCTCAATTTATTGGCCTGTCATGTGGTGAGCAGTAGGAGCTTGGATTAGATAACAGTATTCTTCATGTAGCTGAAATTAGATAGCAAATGAAGCTACTGTCAGCTGAATATTTGACAAGCTGGACAACTGAGATAACTCATTCATGTGACTGCCATTTCCTGCTAGCAGTCAACTGAGTACTTAGCCAGGTGTGTTGGCCCTGATCTTATCTGGGGCTCTCATTATGGCTTCTGCACGTGGCTTGTGTTTCTCAGGGCATGGAAGGTAGGTTCTGAGAGGTAGTATCACAAAACATAGCTTTCCAAAAAGGAAGTAGCAGATTTTGCAAGTCTTCTTAAAGAGTTACCAGAAAAGGCATATCATTCTTTCTACTGTATTCTATTGGTTAGGCAGTCATCAGGCCAGTCTAGATGTGAGAGAAAGGGAAGTAAACTCCATGTCTTAATGTGAGGAGCATGAAAGAATTTGCAGCCATCTTCAATCTACCTCAGCAGAGCAGAAAAACTTTTATTGAAGAGATTAACAGAGCATTATGGAATTTCAGTATAGGTAAACTTGAACAGATAAATAAATTGGTGATAAACAGAGGAGGTGAAACACAGAGGCAGTTTAAAGGTCACTGACCAAAACAAAAAGGAAATATTACTGCTGCTGCTTTCTTTTAATCTGATGCTGATGAAAGAAGTAGAGAAGAAGGTAAGGGCAGAAATTTCAAAGGTTAATCTATGAATGGAAACCAAGAGGAATGAGAGAATATTTTTAGATGGGTGAATCAAGATTACCGGATCAATCACACTTACATTACATATAAGAAAACTGAATAGGGTACAGTAAGTGAATTGCTCAAAATAATAAGCAAGTGAGACATAAGATAACATTAATTCTGGGTTTTATAACAAAAAATTTGAATTTAAAAAAAGGCAAAATTTTTAAATCCTTTTCATAGACAGAATAAAAATTTACTTATGTAAATTTACACAAATTTAAATTTATCCACAGATTAAGAAAAATTTTGGCCAAATGAGAATCAAGGATTTTAGCTTGAATATGCATTCTTGTACTCACCGTAATGTATGCTTCCAAAGGAAGAGAATGTGTCTCCTTACTCAACTTTGCATTTCTGGATTGAGCACAATGCCTGGCACATGACACAAAAGCATTGAATAAATATTGTTAAATTAATAAATAAATAAAAATAGCTTTTACTCTTTTGACTTTCTCAAGTGTCTAAAAAAGTAAATGTAATTTGTGTGTCCAGCTCATATCTCAAAATATCAATAAGGTCAGTCAGTCAGTCAGTCAGTTCAGTCGCTCTAATCGTGTCTGACTCTTTGCGACCCCATGAATCGCAGCAACGCCAGGCCTCCCTGTCCATCACCATCTCCCGGAGTTCACTCAGACTCACGTCCATCGAGTCCGTGATGCCATTCAGCCATCTCATCCTGGGTCGTCCCCTTCTCCTCCCACCCCCAATCTCTCCCAGCATCAGAGTCTTTTCCAATGAGGTAACTCTTCGCATGAGGTGTCCAAAAGTACTGGGGCTTCAGCTTTAGCATCATTCCGTCCAAAGAAATCCCAGGGCTGATCTCCTTCAGAATGGACTGGCTGGATCTCCTTGCAGTCCATGGGACTCTCAAGAGTCTTCTCCAACACCACAGTTCAAAAGCATCAATTCTTCGGCACTCAGCCTTCTTCACAGTCCAACTCTCACATCCATACATGACCACAGGAAAAACCATAGCCTTGACTAGACGGACCTTAGTCGGCAAAGTAATGTCTCTGCTTTTGAATATACTATCTAGATTGGTCATAACTTTTCTTCCAAGGAGTAAGCATCTTTTAATTTCATGGCTGCAGTCACCATCTGCAGTGATTTTGGAGCCCCCCAAAATAAAATCTGACACTGTTTCTACTGTTTATCCATCTACTTCCCATGAAGTGATGGGACCAGATGCCATGATCTTCGTTTTCTGAATGTTGAGCTTTTAGCCAACTTTTTCACTCTCCTCTTTCACTTTCATCAAGAGGCTTTTAGAAAGCATCACTATGAACAAAGCTAGTGAAGGTGATGGAATTCCAGTTGAGCTGTTTCAAATCCTGAAAGATGATGCTGTGAAAGTGCTGCACTCAATATGCCAGCAAGTTTGGATAATTCAGCAGTGGCCACAGGACCGGAAAAGGTCAGTTTTCACTCCAATTCCAAGAAAGGCAATGCAAAAGAATCAATAAGATAATATACTATATATATCATTTCTAGCTCTCCGCCTCCTTCCCTGGAAGTTCACCAGTCTTAGAGAAGAGGAGATGGGTGAGATAGAAGCATTCTCCTTGGTTCATAGACCTACAGTTCGAGACAGATCTGCCACAGTTGACCTGAGGCCTGTTAGAATAAAAACTATGTAATGCTTTACTGTTATACGTCATTGAGATTCAGGTATCATTTAGTATAATGATGAAAGTGAAAGTCACTCAGTCATGCCCGACTCTTTGCAACCTCAGGGACTATACAGTCCATGGAATTCTCCAGGCCAGAATACTAGAGTGGGTAGCCTTCCCCTTCTCTAGGGGGATCTTTCCAACCTATGAATTGAACCCAAGTCTCTCGCATTGCAGGTGGATTCTTTACGAGCTGAGCCAGGAGGGAAATCCTTGTATAATTATAGCTAACCAAAAAATAGAGTATCTTTGTTTTTAGTTATTGTTGGGTTTTAATTTGTTTCTTATTACATTTTTGTTTTGAAAAAATAAGCAAAAAAAAAAAAGTTACCACTTCTTTTTGTCACTAAGAATAAATTAATAGTATCATTGCATGCACCAAAGCCAAAAATATAGGAATCTCAGGAATGTGGAATACATTAAAGGGGTAGCAACAATTC
>NW_017211750.1:0-17377 GCF_001704415.2 Capra hircus
TCGCTTCCCCTGAATATTCAGGGTTGATTTCCCTCTAAGGATTGAACTGGTATTATTTTGCTGTCCAAGGGACTCTTAAGGGTCTTCTCCAGCACCAGAGTTCAAAAATATCAATTCTTTGGTGCTCAGCCTTCTTTTTGTGGTTCAACTTTTACATTAGTACATGACTACTGGAAAAAAAACACTTTCCCCTAGAGCTGATTTTCCATTGAGCTATCATCCCAGTACAATTTTTACATTTTTTAAAATTTAACTGCAGTAATATTACTGATTTAAAGACAGAATTCAAGTTGCTAAAAGTGGTTTCCCTCCAAAACAAACAAAAAAAATAATGATGAAAAGATAGGAAACCATGTTAATGTTAAGGAGAATAAAGCTATGATGAATGAACAGTGGACTTCTATATTTAACTACTGCATGTCTAGATTATATAATAAAGAAAAGTCTGCTTTTTTTTTTTTAACTTTTGTGACATGTATCTTTAATTTATGCTTCTTGGAAAAACAAAACTCCTGTGGACTGCATAGTAGTAGCTTGTTGCTTTCCCACCCCTTTCCAGTCTGTAGTCTCTCATGCCACATGTGGGTCCCATCTCAGGTCCGCTTTCCATCTCACCGAAACTTCCGCCTGCTATCTTCCTAACAGGCTTGGCTCATGTCCACTCTTCTTTGAGCTCTGGCTTGTGTCTTGCTTTCTTCTGGCTCTAAGCCCTGTTCCCACCATCTCAGGCCTTTCCAAACTTCGGCTCCTACAATAATCCTCAGTACACTTCACCTCTAACTCCAGATTTACATTCTCTTCTGGCAAGCAGCTACACAATTCTCTGCCCAAACCCAACTTTCCTCATATATAGCATCATTTAATCTCAGAAATTGATTTCTAAAAACTTGCAGCTACTAGGAGAAATATCCTTTCCAAATTATTTTATTACTGAAACTACTCAATGCAATTTTGACTTCCAAATACAGTTCTTTGGGCAAGATACTCAATAACCTCAGAGATGGCTAAATCCCATACTTTTCCCACTTCTTTCCCATATTGTTCCTTCCTTTAAATGCTCCATTTTTTTCTTGACCCAGACACTTTTAATCACTTCCAATATTAAACTTTAAACTTTCTCAGGCATACATCCTACCACAATTATTATTCAAAATTGAACTCTTTCCAACACCTATCTAATCCAAATAGTGGCTTGTTCCTTTCTATTTTCAAGTTCCCAAGTCCTTGCGACAGATTTTCCCCTCTCACAAATTCCATTCTTCTTCCCACATGCATTCTCTGGAACCTGGTATCTTCTTTCCTGTATTTCTGATTATTATTTTTTACTTGCACTGTCCAAAAAAGCAGCCAGTTTTTATATTCTTTGCTTGGTTTCACAAAAGGGCTGTGGTTTCCTTCTCCTGCTTATTTACATCTGTGCTCTTAATCTGACATCCCATAACCCTGGGTTCAGTTCCACTCACACAGCCTTCTCAAAAAAGGCAAAAAAAAAAAAAAAAGAAAAGAAAAACAAAATACCCAGATGCTTAGTGGTTACTAGAGTTGCAAAAATATTGTATACGGACTCCCCAAAGAGGGGTAAAAGTCTGTTTGGGGGTTTGTGATATGCAGTGTTCTCTAAAAGAATGGAGGTTTCCCTGGTGGCTCACTGGTAAAGAATTCACCCTGCAAATACAAGAGAAAGAGACCTGCAAGACATTCAGCTTGGATCTAAGAACAGAAGCAAAATTCTTCATTTCAAAACAAGCAGAAGACTTGCCAGAGGACATTCTCTGGATGAATGGGCATGTCCACACTGGGGCAGGGTGGAGGTGTTGGGGAATTACCGCATTGGGACACTGATGCAGGAACTCCATAGATACACATATCCTTCACCTCTCACCTGGGATAGCACTACATTGGCTTCTGTGTGAATTTTTAGAAGGGAATCAGTTAACAGCAGCAGTACCTTTCCCAGTGTGGATACTATATTTCTCTCTCTTTTTTGCCTCACTTTTTTCATTATTTTCCTTCTGCCTGTTGATTCGTATTAAGTTGTCTACAATAAAATCTGCTTCCGAACTTAAAGAGGACCACTGCCATTCCATTCTTGGCTCCATCCAAGTCAGCGCTGAAGGATTGACTTAAAGTCTGAAAAAAAAAATCAGGCAGCATCAGACAGCCATAATTTTGCTAGTAAACTAACAAACAAATGACAATTACTATTTTTTTCTTATGGCTTAAAAACTCTACTACATATATTATGTTCATTATCCTACATTGCTTAAATCCATTGTTATTGTTATCTGTGGTCATATTTATAGTCAGCCTTCTTTCTATGCAGGCATTGATGGCCATGTTTGTGATGTTTAAATGAGAATTTGGTGTGTGAATGGATTTTTGTTAAGATAGAATTTCTCATAAGACACTTTGAATAACCTGATATGTATCAATCATCATTCTAAGGACTTTGAGCATATTTCCACAACTGATCATCAAAACAATCCTTTGAGACAGATATTGTTATTATCCTAATTTTGCAAAAGAGTAAACTGAGGCCAAGAGATAATGAATAGCATGGCCAAGTGATGACAGCAAACGGTACAGCCAAGAATCAGTGACCCACTTTTCCGCCTCCTAGCTAACACTCTTTCCCTAGTACCAGGTGCTTAACTATGACGATGTGTACTTATATATTTTCCAGTAAAACTCTAAGATATCCAGGGGTAGAAATCCCAAGTAAAGAGATTGTTTTTTAACATATTTTATATCCTGCAACTTTACTATATTCATTTGATGAGCTCTAGTAATTTTCTGGTGGAGTCTTTAGGGTTTTCTATGTAGAGGATCATGTTATCTGCAGACAGTGAGCGTTTTACTTCTTCTTTTCCAATTTGGATTCCTTTTATTTTCTTTTTCTGCTCTGATTGCTGTGGGCCAAAACTTCCAGAACTATGTTGAATAGTAGCGGTGAAAGTGGACACCCTTGTCTTGTTCCTGACTTTAGGGGAAATGCTTTCAATTTTTCACCATTGAGGATAATGTTTGCTGTGGGTTTGTCATAGATGGCTCTTATTATGTTGAGGTATGTTCCTTCTATTCCTGCTTTCTGGAGAGTTTTTATCATAAATGGATATTGAATTTTGTCAAAGGCCTTCTCTGCATCTATTGAGATGATCATATGGCTTTTACTTTTCAATTTGTTAATGTGGTGAATTACATTGATTGATTTGTGGATATTGAAGAATCCTTGCATCCCTGGGATAAAGCCCACTTGGTCATGGTGTATGATCTTTTTAATGTGTTGTTGGATTCTGATTGCTAGAATTTTATTGAGGATTTTTGCATCTATGTTCATCAGTGATATTGGCCTGTAGTTTTCTTTTTTTGTGGCACCTTTGTCAGGTTTTGGTATTAGGGTGATGGTGGCCTCATAGAATGAGTTTGGAAGTTTACCTTCCTCTGCAATTTTCTGGAAGAGTTTGAGTAGGATAGGTGTTAGCTCTTCTCGAAATTTTTGGTAGAATTCAGCTGTGAAGCCGTCTGGACCTGGGCTTTTGTTTGCTGGAAGATTTCTGATTACAGTTTCAATTTCCGTGCTTGTGATGGGTCTGTTAAGATTTTCTATTTCTTCCTGGTTCAGTTTTGGAAAGTTGTACTTTTCCAAGAATTTGTCCATTTCTTCCACGTTGTCTATTTTATTGGCATATAATTGCTGATAGTAGTCTCTTATGATCCTTCGTATTTCTGTGTTGTCTGTTGTGATCTCTCCATTTTCATTTCTAATTTTATTGATTTGATTTTTCTCTGTTTGTTTCTTGATGAGTCTGGCTAATGGTTTGTCAATTTTATTTATCCTTTCAAAGAACCAGCTTTTGGCTTTGTTGATTTTTGCTATGGTCTCTTTTGTTTCTTTTGCATTTATTTCTGCCCCAATTTTTAAGATTTCTTTCCTTCTACCTACTCTGGGGTTCTCCATTTCTTCCTTTTCTAGTTGCTTTAGGTGTAGAGTTAGGTTATTTATTTGACTTTTTTCTTGTTTCTTGAGGTATGCCTGTATTGCTATGAACTTTCCTCTTAGCACTGCTTTTTATAGTGTCCCACAGGGTTTGGGTTGTTGTGTTTTCATTTTCATTAGTTTCTATGCATATTTTGATTTCTTTTTTGATTTCTTCTGTGATTTATTGGTTATTCAGCAGTGTGTTGTTCAGCCTCCATATGTTGGAATTTTTAATAGTTTTTCTCCTATAATTGAGATCTAATCTTAATGCCATTTGGTCAGATAAAGATGCTTGGAAATAGAATTTCGAATTTATCTATTCCAAGCATCTTTCTGCCATCAATGCGTTAAGATTTCAATCTCAATTATAGGAGAAAAACTATTAAAAATTCCAACATATGGAGGCTGAACAACACACTGCTGAATAACCAATAAATCACAGAAGAAATCAAAAAGAAATCAAAATATGCATAGAAACTAATGAAAATGAAAACACAACAACCCAAACCCTGTGGGACACTATAAAAGCAGTGCTAAGAGGAAAGTTCATAGCAATACAGGCATACCTCAAGAAACAAGAAAAAAGTTCAAATAAATAACCTAACTCTACACCTAAAGCAACTAGAAAAGGAAGAAATGGAGGAACCCCAGAGTAGGTAGAAGGAAAGAAATCTTAAAAATTGGGGCAGAAATAAATGCAAAAAGAAACAAAAGAGACCATAGCAAAAATCAACAAAGCCAAAAGCTGGTTCTTTGAAAGGATAAATAAAATTGACAAACCATTAGCCAGACTCATCAAGAAACAAACAGAGAAAAATCAAATCAATAAAATTAGAAATGAAAATGGAGAGATCACAACAGACAACACAGAAATACGAAGGATCATAAGAGACTACTATCAGCAATTATATGCCAATAAAATAGACAACGTGGAAGAAATGGACAAATTCTTGGAAAAGTACAACTTTCCAAAACTGAACCAGGAAGAAATAGAAAATCTTAACAGACCCATCACAAGCACGGAAATTGAAAACTGTAATCAGAAATCTTCCAGCAAACAAAAGCCCAGGTCCAGACGGCTTCACAGCTGAATTCTACCAAAAATTTCGAGAAGAGCTAACACCTATCCTACTCAAACTCTTCCAGAAAATTGCAGAGGAAGGTAAACTTCCAAACTCATTCTATGAGGCCACCATCACCCTAATACCAAAAACCTGACAAAGGTGCCACAAAAAAAGAAAACTACAGGCCAATATCACTGATGAACATAGATGCAAAAATCCTCAATAAAATTCTAGCAATCAGAATCCAACAACACATTAAAAAGATCATACACCATGACCAAGTGGGCTTTATCCCAGGGATGCAAGGATTCTTCAATATCCACAAATCAATCAATGTAATTCACCACATTAACAAATTGAAAAGTAAAAGCCATATGATCATCTCAATAGATGCAGAGAAGGCCTTTGACAAAATTCAATATCCATTTATGATAAAAACTCTCCAGAAAGCAGGAATAGAAGGAACATACCTCAACATAATAAGAGCCATCTATGACAAACCCACAGCAAACATTATCCTCAATGGTGAAAAATTGAAAGCATTTCCCCTAAAGTCAGGAACAAGACAAGGGTGTCCACTTTCACCGCTACTATTCAACATAGTTCTGGAAGTTTTGGCCACAGCAATCAGAGCAGAAAAAGAAATAAAAGGAATCCAAATTGGAAAAGAAGAAGTAAAACGCTCACTGTCTGCAGATAACATGATCCTCTACATAGAAAACCCTAAAGACTCCACCAGAAAATTACTAGAGCTCATCAATGAATATAGTAAAGTTGCAGGATATAAATATGTTAAAAAACAATCTCTTTACTTGGGATTTCTACCCCTGGATATCTTAGAGTTTTACTGGAAAATATATAAGTACACATCGTCATAGTTAAGCACCTGGTACTAGGGAAAGAGTGTTAGCTAGGAGGCGGAAAAGTGGGTCACTGATTCTTGGCTGTACCGTTTGCTGTCATCACTTGGCCATGCTATTCATTATCTCTTGGCCTCAGTTTACTCTTTTGCAAAATTAGGATAATAACAATATCTGTCTCAAAGGATTGTTTTGATGATCAGTTGTGGAAATATGCTCAAAGTCCTTAGAATGATGATTGATACATATCAGGTATTCAAAGTGTCTTATGAGAAATTCTATCTTAACAAAATCCATTCACACACCAAATTCTCATTTAAACATCACAAACATGGCCATCAATGCCTGCATAGAAAGAAGGCTGACTATAAATATGACCACAGATAACAATAACAATGGATTTAAGCAATGTAGGATAATGAACATAATATATGTAGTAGAGTTTTTAAGCCATAAGAAAAAAAATAGTAATTGTCATTTGTTTGTTAGTTTACTAGCAAAATTATGGCTGTCTGATGCTGCCTGATTTTTTTTTTCAGACTTTAAGTCAATCCTTCAGCGCTGACTTGGATGGAGCCAAGAATGGAATGGCAGTGGTCCTCTTTAAGTTCGGAAGCAGATTTTATTGTAGACAACTTAATACGAATCAACAGGCAGAAGGAAAATAATGAAAAAGTGAGGCAAAAAAGAGAGAGAAATATAGTATCCACACTGGGAAAGGTACTGCTGCTGTTAACTGATTCCCCTTCTAAAAATTCACACAGAAGCCAATGTAGTGCTATCCCAGGTGAGAGGTGAAGGATATGTGTATCTATGGAGTTCCTGCATCAGTGTCCCAATGCGGTAATTCCCCAACACCTCCACCCTGCCCAGTGTGGACATGCCCATTCATCCAGAGAATGTCCTCTGGCAAGTCTTCTGCTTGTTTTGAAATGAAGAATTTTGCTTCTGTTCTTAGATCCAAGCTGAATGTCTTGCAGGTCTCTTTCTCTTGTATTTGCAGGTGAATTCTTTACCAGTGAGCCACCAGGGAAACCTCCATTCTTTAGAGAACACTGCATATCACAAACCCCCAAACAGACTTTTACCCCTCTTTGGGAGTCCGTATACAATATTTTTGCAACTCTAGTAACCACTAAGCATCTGGGTATTTTGTTTCTTTCTTTCTTTTTTTTTTTTTTTTGCCTTTTTTTGAGAAGGCTGTGTGAGTGGAACTGAACCCAGGGTTATGGGATGTCAGATTAAGAGCACAGATGTAAATAAGCAGGAGAAGGAAACCACAGCCCTTTTGTGAAACCAAGCAAAGAATATAAAACTGGCTGCTTTTTTTGGACAGTGCAAGTAAAAAATAATAATCAGAATAACAGGAAAGAAGATACCAGGTTCCAGAGAATGCATGTGGGAAGAAGAATGGAATTTGTGAGAGGGGAAAATCTGTCGCAAGGACTTGGGAACTTGAAAATAGAAAGGAACAAGCCACTATTTGGATTAGATAGGTGTTGGAAAGAGTTCAATTTTGAATAATAATTGTGGTAGGATGTATGCCTGAGAAGTTTAAAGTTTAATATTGGAAGTGATTAAAAGTGTCTGGGTCAAGAAAAAAATGGAGCATTTAAAGGAAGGAACAATATGGGAAAGAAGTGGGAAAAGTATGGGATTTAGCCATCTCTGAGGTTATTGAGTATCTTGCCCAAAGAACTGTATTTTGGAAGTCAAAATTGCATTGAGTAGTTTCAGTAATAAAATAATTTGGAAAGGAATATTCTCTGTAGAGCTGCAAGTTTTAGAAATCAATTTCTGAGATTTAAATGATGCTATATATGAGAAAGTTGGGTTTGGGCAGAGAATTGTGTAGCTGCTTGCCAGAAGAGAATGTAAATCTGGAGTTAGAGGTGAAGTGTACTGAGGATTATTGTAGGAGCCGAAGTTGGAAGGCCTGAGATGGTGGGAACAGGGCTTAGAGCCAAGAAGAAAGCAAGACACAAGCCAGAGCTCAAAGAAGAGTGGACATGAGCCAAGCCTGTTAGGAAGATAGCAGGGCGGAAGTTTCGGTGAGATGGAAAGGGACCTGAGATGGGACCCACATGTGGCATGAGAGACTACAGACTGGAAAGGGGTGGGAAAGCAACAAGCTACTACTATGCAGTCCACAGGAGTTTTGTTTTTCCAAGAAGCATAAATTAAAGATACATGTCACAAAAGTTAAAAAAAAAAAAGCAGACTTTTCTTTATTATATAATCTAGACATGCAGTAGTTAAATATAGAAGTCCACTGTTCATTCATCATAGCTTTATTCTCCTTAACATTAACATGGTTTCCTATCTTTTCATCATTATTTTTTGTTTGTTTTTGGAGGGAAACCACTTTTAGCAACTTGAATTCTGTCTTTAAATCAGTAATATTACTGCAGTTAAATTTTAAAAAATGTAAAAATTGTACTGGATGATAGCTCAATGGAAAATCAGCTCTAGGGGAAAGTGTTTTTTTTCCAGTAGTCATGTACTAATGTAAAAGTTGAACCACAAAGAAGGCTGAGCACCAAAGAATTGATATTTTTGAACTCTGGTGCTGGAGAAGACCCTTAAGAGTCCCTTGGACAGCAAAATAATACCAGTCAATCCTAGAGGAAATCAACCCTGAATATTCAGGGGAAGGACTGATGCTGAAGCTAAAGCTCCAATACTTTGGCCACATGACGCAAAGAACTGACTCACTGGAAATGTCCCTGGTGCTGGGAAAGATTGAAGACAGGAGAAAGGAGCGACAGAGAATGATAGTGGGATGGCATCATTGACTCAATGGACATGAATTTGAGCAAACTCTGGCAGTTAATGAAGGATAGGGAGGTCAGGCGTGCTGCAGTCCATGGGGTAACAAAGAGTCGGACACAACTGAGCAACTAAACAACAATAACAAGAGGAAAATGTTGGAATTATTTGATCTTACCACTCATCCTTTCTTAAAGGGACAATGCATGCCTTAGAAGTTAGACACACCTGGATGAAAAACCCAAAAGAAGCCAAGTAACAATATATAAACAGGTATGAGAGAGAGAGAATGTTAGTCACTCATCACTCAGTTGTATCTGACTCTTTACTACCCCATCGATTGTAGTCAGGCTCCTGTGTCTATGGAATTTTCCAGGCAAGAATACTTGAGTGAATGGGTAGCCATTTCCTTTTCCAGGGGATCTTCCCAACTCAGGGACTGAACTCCAGTCTCCTGCACTGCAGGTAGATTCTTTACCATCTGAACCACCAGGGAAGTCGAAGAATACTGGAGTGAGTTGCTATTTCCTCCTCTAGGAGATCATCCTGACCCAGGGATCGAACAAACTTTCATCTCCTGTGTCTCCTGCATTGCAGGTGGGTTTTTCTTACTGCTGAGCCATCAGGAAAACCCATACATAGGTAATAACCACTTAAATACTTGTCTCAATTTTGGAAAAAGTTTGATCTGAAAATTGACTGAGTTCATGATACCAGCTTGAGTCTAAGTTACTGGTTCTATGGAAAAGATCTTCAGAACTTTTCTTGAAATATCTGTGTGAGTAGAATGCAGTGAGTCAGATTATCTTATCAATTTCAGAAACAAAAGGAGAGGGTGCATGATCCAGATAGTGGTCTGCTAGTAAAACAATCAATTTAAAACTTGTTTTTCATTGCTAGTGATGGCAGGACTTTAAGGGAGCAGGCAGAGCTGGACCAGATGTGGGAAATAATGTAGGATCTGAAAATTCCACAATAGGCAATTTGTTCATTCACTTATTTATTCACTTAACAAATATTTATGGAACCTCCTTAGATGCTGAGCATTCCCTAAGTACTAAGGATGATTCCTTGGAATTCAAGACAGAGACAGTCTGTTTTGGGGAACTTTGTAATTCTAGCAAAGTCAACAAAATACAACCAAAAAAAAAAAAAAAAGAAGAAGAAGATACTAAGAACTGGTTCTAGCTATATAGAAAATGATTTGCTAGGGTGAAAGACTGATCAATATTCTTCTTTGAGAAGAACAGATACGTAGCCTACTCTGAGGGTATGGAAGTTCAGTTGAGGACTTAGTCCTAAGCCAGAAAGAATGTATGTGGAGAAAATGTTCCAGAGTGAAAATCAGGTTTAAGTGTGTTTCAGAGTAAAATTTGGATGAGGTTCAGAATGGGAAAGAACCAGGGCAAGAGCAATCCAGTGATTGATGCTTGGGAGAGTATAACAAGACAAGATTTCATAAGAGTAAATAAGAGCCATGGGGACATAGTGTAAAGAGCACCAATGTTCTACTTTATTATGAATTAACTGGGATGCTTTTCTGAGTTTCAAGCTAGTAGACAATATGTACTTCTATTTGTAATTATTTGAGTATTCGATGACTAGCTAACAAATAAAATCATCAAGCTGACAAAAAGTTTCATTAAAAAAGACACAATTCATTTCAGAATATGAATTAACTCATTTATGATAGTATTAACAAAAAAGTAGCTCAATATCCTGAAAGATTTCACAAAATTAGAAGAAAAATGTCACCATTTCTTAAAATGATAATTTGATAATCACTTGTTGTTTGCTGTGAAACCCTTGTTCTGCTCTGTTTCTAAGGCTGACCCTTGCAAACTAGATTTCCTGGATTCTTAGGAACTAGCTTTCAGTTAAATTCCACCTCTTGGAGGCTCTGACAGGAGATTTGAGGACAGAATGTAAAGGGGAGCCAAGGTCCCCCCTCCCTCTTCACTTCAGATAGCATCTCTGACAGTGACTTCACCTCCCCTCAGAGAAGCCTTTGTGTGGATCGGAAATCTACAGGACAGTTAGAAATTCTGAGTTCCGATAATACCCACACGTCTCTCTGAGTCTTGAGTTCTGTGCCTATAGGATTTTAGACTGTTCCTAATTTCTATGTCTCACCATCTTTGCCCTTTCATCTTTTTGCAAATCTTGTAATCCAATTCTCTGTTAAATTCCCTCTATTGAATTATCCGGCTTGATTTTGTTGTCTTATTTTTGCTTGTTTTCTGTTGCACCCTGAAAGATTTAAGTTCATTTTCCCTATTTGGGTTGTTTCAATAAGATAGATTAATGGTTTAGCCAGTCACTTATGCTTGGTATAATGATTTACTTTACTTTTAAAGAGCATACACAGTTTTATTAGCATAAACAAATAATCTGTGTTTTACTTAATTCATTTTTATTTCTAGTGTTTCTAGTGCTAGGTATAGTTAGAAATGAACATTTTAGACAGTTCTTTGGAGAACTGAATTTTCAGGTGTGGAACTCATTGTTCTGGCTGATTTAGGTCCATAATTCTGTGATGGAGATGAAAGTAGGTTGGGAATCAGGCTCCTGTACTATAACTATCAAGGTGTAGAAATACATACCTTCAGATAAATCTCCTGATATTTCAATACCATTGTGTTAGAACGAGTGTCTTCTTTAATATATGAACTAATATGGAAAACTAAACACTTTATGTCTCTCTTGCATGCTTTCACAACATTTTAGTCATGGATTTTATCACATATTCTTCTAATCTGTTAAACCGAAGCAGTTAAATGGAAATGGTGTATTGAGTGGATTTGAAATGATAGGGATATTGAGTGTGCTGGTTGTAGCATAGAAGTGAAAGATTTTGAAGCTAGTAAAAACATTAAAACACAGAGTAAGTATCTAGGTGAGGCAGGGATAGAGAGACCACCCTAGGAGAGAAAGGAAAATTGGGGAACACTTCAGATGATGTATGACCACCCAACATTTGTATTTACATTCATGTAACACTTGTCCTCTCAGAACATGGGTGCTGGTATCATAAATCATTCAGCTTTTTCTCACCAGCTTCTAGCTTGGGACAGGGTTATGGTGATCATGAATTATCTTTACTGAATGAATGAACTGCAAAAAAGTAAGTCAGACAAAGAAATATTGTGTGATATTGTTTACATATAGAGTCTAAAATAAATGATGCAAACAAACTTATTTACAAAACAGAAACAGATTCATAGGCTTAGAGAATGAATTTATGGTTACTTGGTCCAGTGTTCTTGCCTAGAGAATCCCAGGGATGGCGGAGCCTGGTAAGCTACCATCTACGGGGTCGCACCGAGTCGGACACAACTGAAGTGACTTAGCAGCAGCAGCAGCAGGGGCAGGGAGGGTGGGAAGAAAGGATAGTTAGGGAGTTTGGGCTTGACATGTACACACTGCTCTATTTAAACTGAATAACCAAGGAGGACCTACTTGATAGCACAGGGAACTCTGCTCAATATTATGAAACAACATAATAGGGAAAATAACTTGAAAAAGAATAGATACTAGTATATGTATAAAGGATTCACTTTGCCATATACCTAAAACTATCATAATATTGTTCATCAACTATATTCCCATGTAAATAAAAAAATTAAAATGAGACAATTTTGTATCCTTCCTTCCATCCTTTTATTTTCTCTTCCTTCACTCATTTAGTTGTAAACTAATTCAAGCAAAAGTGTCAGGTGAAAAACATTTATGGTATTACCTAATCAAGTAGCTATAACTTTACTAGGAGACTCTAGAAATGTCTTGAAGGAAAAAAAAATGAAATTTTAGCATAAACAAAAGATAACATTTTTATTGACTGAAGGAATATATAAAGTCTTTAGAGACAGAAGATTAGACCCCTTGAAAAGTCATGTCTGCTCCATAACATTTAAGTAAGACCTTGCTTGTGAGGGGGCTTCCCAGGTGGCGCTAGTGGTAAAGAACCCACCTGACAATACAGGAAACATAGGAGCCATGGGTTAGATCCCTGGGTCAGGAAGATCCCCTGGAGGAGGGCATGGCAACTCACTACAGTATTTTTGCCTGGAGAATCCCATGGAGAAGAGTCTGGCAGGCCAGAGTCCATAGGGTCACAAAGAATCAGACATGACTGAAGCAACGTAGCACACACAGATTTGCGAGGACAGTGTGATTGTTGATATCAAATTATCTGTGAATGGTAAATGGCTGGAAAAGCATCACAATGAGCATTAAACTCCCCAAAGCTGAGGACATTTTTATATGTCAAAAAACAAGCTTAAATCTGGATGATTGGTTAATGGAGAATACATAGACAAAAGCACTTTAGTTTTCTAAAATATTCAAATACTCATCTAATTGATCATTTTGCTTTCATATGTATTATTATTATAATCTTAGGGTGTTTTCCCTATAAATATCTGGAATTATCTTAACAAAGGCAGAGGAAGTTTTGGTATATAATGTAAATTAATCCATTACTTCACTAGGTAATGGAAGCAGCTGTTTAATGGTCAGAAAATGACTTTAAACTCATAATTACTGCAAAACATTGATTTAGTAAGCCATACATATTCTTATTAATTCATGAATCTAATAGTAAATACTGAAAGTCTTAGCTTTAACATGAATTGATCTCCATAGTCATTTTTAATAAATCATGTAGTTCATTTCATTAACAAGCTTATTTGTCTGTATTGAAGGTTTTCATCATAAGGCTTATACTTTGAAAACTGTGTGCATGCTAAATGTGTATGCTTAAATGTATATAAGAAATGCCCTATTTTCTTCAGGCAAGTATTCCTCTCCCATAGTAACATAGTTTTACATAAATTCAGTAAATCTATTAAAGATGTTTTATTTCTAAACTTTTAATTTTTATTCCACAAAATCATTCTGTTTTTAATAAATGTAATTTCCTCATGGCTCTAACAGAGCTATGTTCTTCTTCCAGATTTGTCTTAACATTGCTGTTACACTACTAAAAGAACATTTGATTCTCCATTTATAAAGGCTCCTACTTTTTGGCTCAGGTTCTGAATTTGTGCACTTTGAAAATAGAAGTACTTTATAAAGTCCTTTGATATCTTTTCATCAAAGAAATGAAGGAAGACCTATTCATTTTTATTTTTACTTTAACTCGTATTTTTCAGCATTAGAACTGGGTTAAGCTCCTTGTCATGTTATATAACAGGAATATCTTGTCATATCCTGACATCTTGTCACCTAAACAATGACTCATGGTCCTGGTGAGCTTTCAGTGAAAGGTTCTGGCAATTATCAAATGTCTTAGCTCTTCCTTTGGCATTTTACAAAGCTAAAAATCCATTTGATATATTGTCTGCATTTTTGCAGAAAATATTGCCCTAAACAATCATTCTCAGCCTATTTGAAGTTTTCCATATGCTTACATAGGATAAGCATAATATTACACATGCTTCTAGTTAAAGTATATTTAAAATCAGAATATGTTTTCCCTGACTGAGGATTCAAGGATATATTAAAATGCTGTCTCCTGTAAAGGAAAATTCTAAAATACTGGGAAGTGAGAGGGTCGGATACATGGCTACCTAGAAGAGCATTCTAGGCAAAAGTGACCATTGTCCAGTCTCACAAAGACAAATAGTGAGGCTCATATGGCTGCAGCAGACTCCTAAAAACTATTGGGAAATTACCTATTTATAGTTGTTGTGAGGAAATATTCTTTTTTTCAATCATTGCTGGAATAAAAAATTCTGCCCCTGTTTTGACCAGCACAACCATCTTGGTTTCTAGAAGCTGAAGAACAGACCTGCTTAGATGCAAAACAGTGATTAGGAAACCAGATGGAGAAGCCATCGCCAGTGCTGTTGACCTGCCCATGCTATCCCACACTCATGAAGCTGAAGAGGGCATATTTCAGGCAAGAATCTTATTCTTTAATAACACTCAGCATAAACAGAGCAGCCAACAAGGATTAAAAAATGGCCTGAATTATCAAAATCTGTTTTATACTCAGGGGCCTGACGATCTGGAGCTTTTCACTTTCCCATCTAGAAAAATAAAATGATTGCATGAAGCTGTGGTCCTCAATGCAGACTATTTACACCATGTGGCTGTCAAGCGCAGTGGAATATGAAATGTCTGCAACATGTTAAATTGGAGGAGGCTGTTGATACTCTGGAAATTTAATATAGAGCTTACTATATAAATCTGCTAATCAAAGAAATGGGAGAAGCCCAGGTAAATACTAGGGAAAGATAATTTATAAACAAGTAAACAAGCCCTCATGTCCTTGCTCCCAGCACCCAATCTTAAGAGGCTTTATTTCTGTCTGAATGGGCAGTTTGTCATGTACATAAACTCTTTTATCCTCTTATTTTTATCTCTTACATCTTAGTAAAGTGATGTGAATATAAATATTCATATTTATTAATTTTATTTTATGAGGAAGAGTTAAAACAGGGATAATGATTGATTTGTGTATGTCTGTGTTCTTCTTTTTGTCTCCCTGAACTTTTGTGATATATTTGGAAAGTGAGGCTGTGGGTGGATATTATCCCAGAACCCTAAAATTAGGAAATTGAATAGGTAGGTGGAACCGAGGGGGGAAGAGTATGAGAAATCAATAAAGGAATCCTCAAGTTAAAGTCACCTTTGTTTTATTCTCTAATAGTGTCGATGCTTTCTAAAGCTTTGAATAAGTGTAGAGGAGAAAGGGAAAGCATGTGCAATAAATTATACAGCAACTTAAATATTCAACTACAGATGAATGGTATCATAAAATTCTCTTTGCTATCATTTCCCTCTATGAAAAGTCACTAGCTATTTTACATAATATTTTCTACTTCTTTGTGTAGAAATATTCTGGATCAATGGGCATAATTCATGGAGAAATGAGAAACTGCAAAGTGCTTTTCTGTTAGATAACTTTCTTCTTAATGTTTTCTCATAGGTTCTATTTTCTTACTGCACACAGTGAATTAAAACATTCATCATAGGTGTCGGTTAACATTTTATTTTGGCTAGCAAAGACGTTTGTAAAGTAAAAGATCCCACTATGTCTGAAATAATTGGTTTGACATGACAGAGAAAAGTATGGTCCTCAGAAACATGTCTGAGTTAGGCATCACTCAATATATTAATCCTAATTGGTTCACCTCCTGCTGCTACTTACAGGCTTCAGACTTTCCTGAATTTCAGCAACTCACAAAAAGTTTAAAAGGATTTTCAAATGTAAATATCCTCCTTTACTTGGCAACTTGTTTCTGGGAAAAACATGGTCATATTTCAGGATTAGACAATAAGGAGAGAAAGCGAGAGCATCTCTGAAAAAATAATTATCAAATAATCCTGCACAAAAGGCATTATCCTGTTACATACACAGGGAGCAGGATGGACGATATCCCTCCTATTTGACTTTTATGGTTGCAAAGAGCATACTGTATTTTATTTCTCTCCTATATATCATAAAATATTACAAATTTATATAAAGAATCAAGCACTATAGAAGAATGTTAATCTTTACAATCATTTTCTATAATTTTATGTTGTGGAGAATTGTAATAGGTAAAAACGAGGCTTGGAATGAGAAAGAAGATGATAGGCAGAGAATAAAAGACAAAAATGCCAAATGATGCAGTTTCTTTAGCATACTTTACATTTGCAGTGGATATATGTGGAATATCTGTGAACAAATATACCTAAGAATCAGTTCAGTTCATTTCAGTTCAATTCAGTTCAGTCGCTCAGTCGTGTCTGACTCTTTTTTTGCTGAAAAAAAAAAGCAACAATGTCGAAATTAGACCAAAGGGGGAAAAAGTCTGTCTATCATATTTTAAAACAGGCAAATTTACTCATTTTTATTCAGGCAAACTCAGTATTTGTTTAATGGATGCCTCCTGCAGGCACATGATGTTGAATGAATTGGCCTCTGTTCCTTGATGAGGATCTGCCACTCTACAGGTCTCTATAAAATACATCACAGTACACCATGTATTAGTGCTCCTGAATCTAATTCCACTTATATTTGACATATTCTAGTTACCTACAAAACAAATATACTTTATTATTTTCTCTATTATTCAGCTTTTGCTACTATGGCCTGCTAAAAGTTGGAAGTGTAGAATATAAATACAAAATTATCCTAAGAGCTCATCTATATTCTGACAACTGTTCATAGTACTTTTTTGATTCATCCTCAGGGTTGCAAAGAATCAGTGATTTGTACCTCCCCATTTGTGAACCTATTTTATTCTATGCAACAGTCTCATCACTTTGCATTTTATGCTTTAATCACTTATTTTTTTTTCTACCATCATTCTGTCAACTCCAGTTCTATAAACCAAAGACATGGTAAAGGCCTCCTTGAAGGAATCACCTTAACTAATTCCTTGTAAACTCATTTCTATTGTCTAGATTCTCAGTTAACAGGCCAAGTGACTATCTAGTTTGTTTAATTAATAACTTTCCAAAATAATTGTAAATCAGATACAATAGCTAGGGACTCACTTCCTTGGATATAAACTAGATTGGGATACCCACTAAATAAATAAGGCTGGTTCATGTGTGCCTGCCTGCTGCGTAGCTTCAGTCATGTCTGATTCTTAGCTAAACTTTGGACTGTAGCCCAGCAAGGTTCTCTGTCCATGGGGATGTTTCCAAGGCAAGAAATACTGGATGTGGGTTGTCAAGCCCTCCTCCAGGGGATCTTCGCCCAGCCAGGG
>NW_017211751.1:0-17374 GCF_001704415.2 Capra hircus
AGAGGCCCCGAGCAACTCGCATGGGGACTGGCCTTTCCTGAGGCCACCAGAGCGGGTCCCTGAGGTCCCCGTCGTAAGTCGAGAGCACCTGCCGCAACTCGAGAAAATCCAGGAGGTTCTCCCCTCCAGGCGAGATGAGGCCCATTTCCGCTGAGGCGTCTCGAGGCTAATCACACCTAACCTCTGGAACTTCCAAAGGGTCCTTCACACCCTTGCTGCAACTCAAGAAGTTCCCCGACATACCCGTCTCCACTCGAGAGGAAGCACGAGAGTCCCGCCCACATCCATTAGGAGCCCGGTTTCCGCCTCCTAGCTCGAGAGGAGGGATCCTTTCCCTGCGTGGTCGGGAAAGAATTCCCGGCGTTCCCGTCGCATCTCAAGAGGAGGCGCTCTCCACAGGAAAGGCGAGAGGAACTCCAGGTGCGTGCCACCATTCCCAGAGTCCCCCAGATGTCTCAGTCCATTCCAGGGAAACCTGTTTTCCCTGCACTGCCTCGACTTTCAAGCCGAGGAATCGACTCACACCACGGTGGCACGTGGGACAGCCCTGTGGGAAAGCCTCGTGGGAAAGCCTCGATGGGAAAGCCTCGAGGGAAAGCCACAGATCCCTTGATCCACGCGAAGGGAAGCGTGACACTGCTGCTACAGCTCGGGAGGAAAGCGCACGTGCATGCCCCCACTCGAGACGAGGACTGACTCCCCTGGGGAGACTCCAGAAGTACCCCAAGATCCATGTCAGCACTGGAGAGGAATCCTCAGGTTCCGGCACCGACTCCACACAAGGTCTTAGGCCCCAGCATCGACGGGAGAGGAATCCCGAGAGGCCCCCGAGCAACTCGCATGGGGACTGGCCTTTCCTGAGGCCACCAGAGCGGGTCCCTGAGGTCCCCGTCGTAAGTCGAGAGCACCTGCCGCAACTCGAGAAAATCCAGGAGGTTCTCCCCTCCAGGCGAGATGAGGCCCATTTCCGCTGAGGCGTCTCGAGGCTAATCACACCTAACCTCTGGAACTTCCAAAGGGTCCTTCACACCCTTGCTGCAACTCAAGAAGTTCCCCGACATACCCGTCTCCACTCGAGAGGAAGCACGAGAGTCCCGCCCACATCCAGAGGAGCCCCGTTTCCGCCTCCTAGCTCGAGAGGAGGGATCCTTTCCCTGCGTGGTCGGGAAAGAATTCCCGGCGTTCCCGTCGCATCTCAAGAGGAGGCGCTCTCCACAGGAAAGGCGAGAGGAACTCCAGGGTCGTGCCACCATTCCCAGAGTCCCCCAGATTCTCAGTCCATTCCAGGGAAACCTGTTTTCCCTGCACTGCCTCGACTTTCAAGCCGAGGATCGACTCACACCACGGTGGCACGTGGGACAGCCCTGTGGGAAAGCCTCGTGAGGAAAGCCTCGATGGGAAAGCCTCGAGGGAAAGCCACAGATCCCTTGATCCACGCGAAGGGAAGCGTGACACTGCTGCTTACAGCTCGGGAGGAAAGCGCACGTGCATGCCCCCACTCGAGACGAGGACTGACTCCCCTGGGGAGACTCCAGAAGTACCCCAAGATCCATGTCAGCACTGGAGAGGAATTCCTCAGGTTCCGGCACCGACTCCACACAAGGTCTTAGGCCCGGCATCGACGGGAGAGGAATCCCGAGAGGCCCCCGAGCAACTCGCATGGGGACTGGCCTTTCCTGAGGCCACCAGAGCGGGTCCCTGAGGTCCCCGTCGTAAGTCGAGACCACCTGCCGCAACTCGAGAAAATCCAGGAGGTTCTCCCCTCCAGGCGAGATGAGGCCATTTCCGCTGAGGCGTCTCGAGGCTAATCACACCTAACCTCTGGAACTTCCAAAGGGTCCTTCACACCCTTGCTGCAACTCAAGAAGTTCCCCGACATACCCGTCTCCACTCGAGAGGAAGCACGAGAGTCCCGCCCACATCCAGAGGAGCCCGTTTCCGCCTCCTAGCTCGAGAGGAGGGATCCTTTCCCTGCGTGGTCGGGAAAGAATTCCCGCGTTCCCGTCGCATCTCAAGAGGAGGCGCTCTCCACAGGAAAGGCGAGAGGAACTCCAGGGTCGTGCCACCATTCCCAGAGTCCCCCAGATGTCTCAGTCCATTCCAGGGAAACCTGTTTTCCCTGCACTGCCTCGACTTTCAAGCCGAGGATCGACTCACACCACGGTGGCACGTGGGACAGCCCTGTGGGAAAGCCATCGTGGGAAAGCCTCATGGGAAAGCCTCGAGGGAAAGCCACAGATCCCTTGATCCACGCGAAGGGAAGCGTGACACTGCTGCTACAGCTCGGGAGGAAAGCGCACGTGCATGCCCCCACTCGAGACGAGGACTGACTCCCCTGGGGAGACTCCAGAAGTACCCCAAGATCCATGTCAGCACTGGAGAGGAATCCTCCAGGTTCCGGCACCGACTCCACACAAGGTCTTAGGCCCCGGCATCGACAGGGAGAGGAATCCGAGAGGCCCCCGAGCAACTCGCATGGGGACTGGCCTTTCCTGAGGCCACCAGAGCGGGTCCCTGAGGTCCCCGTCGTAAGTCGAGAGCACCTGCTCGCAACTCGAGAAAATCCAGGAGGTTCTCCCCTCCAGGCGAGATGAGGCCCATTTCCGCTGAGGCGTCTCGAGGCTAATCACACCTAACCTCTGGAACTTCCAAAGGGTCCTTCACACCCTTGCTGCAACTCAAGAAGTTCCCCGACATACCCGTCTCCACTCGAGAGGAAGCACGAGAGTCCCGCCCACATCCAGAGGAGCCCCGTTTCCGCTTCTAGGCTCGAGAGGAGGGATCCTTTCCCTGCGTGGTCGGGAAAGAATTCCCGGCGTTCCCGTCGCAATCTCAAGAGGAGGCGCTCTCCACAGGAAAGGCGAGAGGGACTCCAGGGTCGTGCCACCATTCCCAGAGTCCCCCAGATTCTCAGTCCATTCCAGGGAAACCTGTTTTCCCTGCACTGCCTCGACTTTCAAGCCGAGGATCGACTCACACCACGGTGGCACGTGGGACAGACCCTGTGGGAAAGCCTCATGGGAAAGCCTCATGGGAAAGCCTCGAGGGAAAGCCACTAGATCGCCTTGATCCACGAGAAGGGAAGCGTGACACTGCTGCTACAGCTCGGGAGGAAAGCGCACGTGCCTAGCCCCCACTCGAGACGAGGACTGACTCCCCTGGGGAGACACCAGAAGTCCCCCAAGATCCATGTCAGCACTGGAGAGGAATCCTCAGGTTCCGACACCGACTCCACACAAGGTCTTAGGCCCCGGCATCGACGGGAGAGGAAATCCCGAGAGGCCCCCGAGCAACTCGCATGGGGACTGGCCTTTCCTGAGGCCACCAGAGCGGGTCCCTGAGGTCCCCAGTCGTAAGTCGAGAGCACCTGCCGCCAACTCGAGAAAACCAGGAGGTTCTCCCCTCCATTCTAGATGAGGCTCATTTCCGCATGAGGCGTCTCGAGGCTAATCACACCTAACTCTGGAACTTCCAAAGGGTCCTTCACACCCTTGCTGCAACTCAAGAAGTTCCCTGACATACCCGTCTCCACTCGAGAGGAAGCACGATTGTCCCGCCCACATCCAGAGGAGCCCCGTTTCCGCCTCCTAGCTCGAGAGGAGGGATCCTTTCCCTGCATGGTGCGGGAAAGAATTTCCGGCGTTGCCGTCGCATCTCAAGAGGAGCCGCTCTCCACAGGAAAGGCGAGAGGAACTCCAGGGTCGTGCCACCATTCCCAGAGTCCCCCAGATGTCTCAGTCCATTCCAGGGAAAACTGTTTTCCCTGCACTGCCTCGACTTTCAAGCCGAAGATGCATTCACACCACGGTGGCACATGGGACAGCCCTGTGGGAAAGCCTCGTGGGAAAGCCTCGTGGGAAAGCCTGGAGGGAAAGGCACAGATCCCTTGATCCACGCGATGGGAAGCGTGACACTGCTGCTACAGCTTGGGAGGAAAGCGCACGTGCATGCCCCCACTCGAGACGAGGACTGACTCCCCTGGGGAGACTCCAGAAGTACCCCAAGATCCATGTCAGCACTGGAGAGGAGTCCTCAGGTTCCGGCACCGACTCCACACAAGGTCTTAGGCCCCGGCATCTACGGGAGAGGAATCCCGAGAGGCCCCCGAGCAACTCGCATGGGCACTGGCCTTTCCTGAGGCCACCAGAACGGGTCCCTGAGGTCCCCGTCGTAAGTCGAGAGCACCTGCCGCAACTCGAGAAAATCCAGGAGGTTCTCCCCTCCAGGCGAGATGAGGCCCATTTCCGCACAGGCGTCTCGAGGCTAATCACACCAGACTCGGGAAATTCCAAAGGGTCCTTCACACCCTTGCTGCAGCTCAAGAAGATCCCCGACATACCCGTCTCCTCTCGAGAGGAAGCACGAGAGTCCTGCCCACATCCAGAGGAGCCCCGATTTCCGCCTCAAAGCTCAAGAGCAGGGATCCTTTCCCTGCGTGTGCGGGAAAGAATTCCCGGCGTTCCCGTCACATCTGAAGTGGAGGCACTCTCCACAGGAAAGGCGAGAGGAACTCCAGGGTCGTGCCACCATTCCCAGATTCCCCCAGATGTCTCAGTCCATTCCAGGGAAAACTGTTTTCCTTGCACTGCCTCGACTTTCAAGCCGAGGATCGACTCACACCACGGTGGCACGTGGGACAGTCCTGTGGGAAAGCCTCGTGGGAAAGCCTCGAGGGAAAGCCACAGATCCCTTGATCTACTCGACGGGAAGCGTGACACTGCTGCTACAGCTCGGGAGGGTATCGAACTGCATGCCCCACACTCGAGACGAGCACTGACTCCCCTGGGGAGACTCCTGAAGTACCCCAAGATCCATGTCAGCACTGCAGATGAATCCTCAGATTTCGGCACCAACTCCACACAAGGTCTTAGGCCCCGACATCGAAGGTAGAGGAATAACGAGAAGCCCCCAAGCATCTCGCATGGGGACCGGCCTTTGCTGAGGCCACCAGAACGGGTCCCTGAGGTCCCTGTCGTAAGTCGAGAGCACCTGCCCCAACTCGAAAAAATCCAGGAGGTTCTCCCCTCCAGGCGAGATGAGGCCCATTTCCACTGAGGCGTCTCGAGGTTAATCACACCTAACCTCTGGAACTTCCAAAGGGTCCTTCACACCCTTGCTGCAACTCAAGAAGTTCCCCGACATAACCGTCTCCACTGGAGAGGAAGCACGAGAGTCCCGCCCACATCCAGAGGAGCACCGTTTATCGCCTCTTAGCTCGAGAGGATGGATCCTTTCCCTGCGTGGTTGGGAAAGAATTGCCTGCATTCCCGTCGCATCTCATGAGGAGGCGGTCTCCTCAGGAAAGGCGAGAGGAACTCAAGAGTCGTGCCACCATTCCCAGAGTCCCCCAGATGTCTCAGTCCATTCCAGGGAATACTGTTTTCCCTGCACTGCCTCGATTTCATGCCGAGGATCGACTCACACCACGGTGGCACGTGGGACAGCCCTGTGGGAAAGCCTCCTGGGAAAGCCTCATGTGATAGCCTCAAGGGAAAGACACTGATCCCTTGATCCACTCGACGGGAAGCGTGACACTGCTGTTACAGCTGGGGAGGGAATCGAACTGCATGCCGCCACTCGAGACGAGGACTGACTCCCCTGGGGAGACACTAGAAGTACCCCAAGATCCATGTCAGCAGTGGAGAGGAATCCTCAGGTTGCGTCACCGACTCCACTCAAAGTCTTAGGCCCCGGCATCGACGGTAGAGGAATTCCGAGCGGCCCCCAAACATCTCGAATGGGGACTGGCCTTTACTCAGGCCACCAGAGCGGGTCCCTGAGGTCCCCGTCGTAAGTCGACAGCACCTGCCGCACCTCGAGAAAATCCAGGAGGTTCTCCCCTCCAGGCGAGATGAGGCCCTTTTCTGCTGAGGCGTCTCGAGGTTAATCACACCTAACCTCTGGAACTTCCAAAGGGTCCTTCACACCCTTGCTGCAACTCAAGAAGTTCCCCGACATAACCGTCTCCACTGGAGAGGAAGCACGACAGTCCCGCCCACATCCAGAGGAGCCCCGTTTCTGCCTCATAGCTCGAGAGGATGCATCCTTTCCCTGCGTGGTCCGGAAAGAATTCCCGGAGTTCCCGTCCCATCTAAAGAGGAGGCGCTCTCCACAGGAAAGGCGAGAGGAACTCCAGGGTCGTGCCACCATTCCCAGAGTTCCCCAGATGTCTAAGTCCATTCAAGGGAAACCTGTTTTCCCTGCACTGTCTCGACTTTCAGCAGAGGATCAACTCACACCACGGTGGCACGTGGGACAGCCCTGTGGGAAAGCCTCGTGGGAAAGCCTCGAGGGAAAGCCTCAAGGAAAAGACACAGATCCCTTGATCCACTCGCCGGGAAGCGTGACAATGCTGCTACACCTCGGGAGGAAAGCGCACGAGCATGCCCCCACTCGAGACGAGGACTGACTCCCCTGGGGAGACTTCAGAAGTACCCCAAGATCCATGTCAGCACTGCAGAGGAATGCTCAAGTTCCGGCACCGACTCCACACAAGGTCTAGGCCCTGGCATCGATGGGAGAGGAATCCCCAGAGGCCCCCGAGCAACTCGCATAGGGACTGGCCTTTCCTGAGGCCACCAGAGCGGGTCCCTGAGGTCCCCGTCGAAAGTCGAGAGCACCATGCCGCAACTCGAGAAAATCCAGGCGGTTCTCCCCTCCTGGCAACATGAGGACCATTTCCACTGAGGCGTCTCGAGGCTAATCACACCTAACCTCTGGAACTTCCAAAGGGTCCTTTACACCCTTGCTGCAAATCCAGAATTTCCCCGACATAGCCGTCTCCACTCGAGAGGAAGCACGAGAGTCCCGCCCACATACAGAGGAGCACCGTTTCCGCCTCCTAGCTCGAGAGAAGGGATCCTTTCCCTGAGTGGTCGGGAAAGAATTCCCGGCGTTCCCGTCGCATCTCAAGAGGAGGCGCTCTCCACAGGAAAGTCGAGAGGAAGTCCAGGGTCGTGCCACCATTCCCAGATTCGCCAGATGTCTCAGTCCATTCCAGGGAAACCTGTTTTCCTTGCACTGCGTTGACTTTCAAGCCATCGATCGACTCACACCACGGTGGCACGTGGGATAGCCCTGTGGGAAAGCCTCGTGGGAAAGCCACAGATCCCTTGATCCAGGCGAAGGGAAGCATGACACTGCTGCCACAGCTCCGGAGGTAAGCGCACGTGCATGCGCCCACTCAAACGAGGACTGACTCCCCTGGGGAGACTCCAGAAGTACCCCAAGATCCATGTCAGCACTGCAGAAGAATCCTCAGGTTCCGGCACCGACTCCACACAAGGTCTTAGGCCCCGGCCTCGATGGTAGAGGAATCCCGAGAGGCCCCCGAGCAACTCGCATGTGGACTGGCCTTTCCTGAGGCCACCAGAGCGGGTCCCTGAGGTCCCCGTCGTAAGTCGAGAGCACCTGCCGCAACTCGAGAAAATCCAGGAGGTTCTCCCCTCCAGGCGAGATGAGGCCCATTTCCGCTGAAGCGTCTGGAGGCTAATCACACCTAACCTCTGGAACTTCCAAAGGGTCCTTCACACCCTTGCTGCCACTCAAGAAGTTCCCTGACATACCCGTCTCCTCTCGATAGGAAGCACGAGGGTCCCGCCCACATCCAGAGGAGCCCCTTTCCGCCTCGTAGCTCGAGATGTGGGATCCTTTCCCTGCTTCGTCGGGAAAGAATTCCCGGCGTTCCCGTCGCATCTCAAGTGGAGGCGCTCTCCACAGGAAATGCGAGAGGAACTCCAGAGTCGTGCCACCATTCCAAGAGTCCCCTAGATGTCTCAGTCCATTCCAGAGGAACCTGTTTTCCCTGCACTGCCTCGACTTTCACGCCGAGGTTCGACTCACACCTCGGCGGCATGTGGGACAGCCCTCTGGGATAGCCTCGTGGTAAAGCCTGGAGGAAAAGCCACAGATCACTTGATCCACGCGACCGGAAGCGTGACACTGCTGCTACAGCTCGGGAGGAAAGCGCACGTGCATGCCCCCATTCGAGACGAAGACTGACTTCCCTGGGGGGGCTCCAGAGCTACCCCAAGATCCATGTCAGCACTGTAGAGGAATCCTCAGGTTCCTGCCCCAACTCCTCGCAAGGTCTTTTTTTTTCTTTCCTTTTTACTCTTTTCTTTGCATTTATTTAAACACAGTTCTCAAAACTTTTGAGTGAAATTGGGCCTCCTTTGGTAAGCAAAGAACCTGAAATTAGTATTTAAAAAATGAACAGGCAAAGTCTTCAGATCATCCACAACACAGGTGTAGTGTTCCCTTCTTTTTTCTCAAAACTCTGAACCACCCAGTTTTTCCATATAGTCTTAAAAGCTAGGAGAACAAGAGTACATTTGTGGTGGAATATTATTTTCACTTGCTGATTACTAATTGAAATACCATTATCCCCTTCTAACAGCTTTAAGAAATAGCCTTTTTAAGGCATACATTGTGCAACTCATCTTATTCCCTGCTATGTATAATACAGATTACATAAAGGCTGTCAAAGTCACATTTATATAAGCATTAAGCATTTGCTGTATTGAAAGATCTTTAGTTTTTAACACTAGCAGTATAGAGTTACAGAGCGTAATTTTTATCACTTAACTGCAGGTATATTAAGTATGGTATGTTTCATGGACTCGAGGAAAACGGGCATTTTTTTCTTTAATTTACTACTGACAATCTAATCAGAACAGTTCTCCTAAGCATTGATATGTTAGAAAGAAAAGTAAAAACCAAACGTTATTGTTGCTTTTTGCCATTTGGTAGCATTTTACACACAGGCTTCAATCTTCAGAATACCCTGTATTCAGTAGAAAAACCATTTAAATGAAGTTCTGTACAATAGAAACTTCTCAGCAGTCAAAATTTTAGACTGTAAAAAAATACATGTAAAACATACTTTTCTGAAAACACTTAACTTTGAACAAAGCACCGAACTACACAAATGCAGAATGAAAACAGCATTTCAACTCCACCAAAAGTAGTCATCATAAAAGGTGTAAAAGTCACCTAACTTCACCAGGCACTGTTCACTTTTTAAACAGGAGACAATAAAAAATATTGTCCACAAACAATATCCCAACTCTAGGGCAGGTTTCAGAAAGTCTTCATCTTCATGCTTTAATAGCGATGAGGTGAGTATGATCGAGATCTGGAACGTGATCTGTATCCTCCACGACTATAGTAGGGAGAAGGTGACCGTCTTCTGTATTTCTGATCCCTGTCTTGAGCAGCTCTCCATCCTCCTCCTCCTCCTCCTCCTCCTCTGTACGATCTGCTGTAATAGTCCCGATCATCATAGCCTCGATCATATCCTCTGTCATAGTAATCTCGACGGCGTGAGCTGCCATAGGTAGGTCTCCCCATGTAAATTCCTGCTGTTGGAGTATGTGGTCTTTTCGTTATGGAGAAGTCAACTCTGATCCTACATCCATCAAGCTCCATTCCATTGGCACGCTCTTTTGCTTCCTTGGCATCATCTACATTTTCAAAGTATACAAAGGCAAATCCTCTTGAACGTCTAGACTGCTGGTCATATACAATAGATACATCAGCAATTGGGCCATATTTAGAGAACATTTCTCTTAGATCTCTTTCTGTAGTATACAAGCTCAATCCAAATACTCCAAGACAACAGTTAGGATCAGGATTTGCCCGATTCCCAACATGACGCCAGCGAGTAGACATGGGAGAATGACTGTGGCTATGCCGTCTTCGATAATCTCTGCTGTAAGATCTGCTACGAGATCTTCTATGGGACCGGGACCGAGATCGTGACCTTGTATAATGCCTCCGAGAACTTCTTCTGGATCTAGACCTAGATTCCGATCTGGACCTGGACTTTGATCTGGAACGCCTGGAATCTTCCTTGGAGCGAGACCTTGCAGGGGTATGACTTGCAGATTTCCCAGATCCATGAGCACTTCCGCTTCTGGAAGCAGAACGGGATTCCCCCTCGCCGTAGTTCTCCTCGCCGCTGTCGCTCATGACTTTCACTGCTGTCGCCGCTCGATGTGCTTCAATCGAAGCTGCCAACCTCTCGCACCTTCAGTGTAGAGGCTCCGCCGCAGCCTCACACCACACACCGGTGCCCCAGGCACTGAGAACCGAAACGCTCCGCGCCGCCTCCGCTCGGGCTCTCCACACAAGGTCTTAGGCCCCGGCATCGACGTGAGAGGAATCCTGAGAGGCCCCCTAGCAACTCCCATGGGCACTGGCCTTTTCTGAGGCCACAGGAGCGGGTCCCTGAGGTCCCCATGCTAAGACGAGAGCACCTGCTCCAACTCAAGATAATCCAGGAGGTTCTCCCCTCCAGGCGAGATGAGGCCCATTTCCCCTGAGGCATCTCGAGGCTAATCACACCTAACCTCTGGAACTTCCAAAGGGTCTTTGACACCCCTGCGGCAAGTCAAGAAGATCACCGACATACCCGTCTCCACTCGAGATGAAGCACGAGGGTCCCACCCACATCCAGAGGAGCCCCGTTTCCGCCTCGTATCTAGAGAGGAGGGATCCTTTCCCTGCGTGGTCGGGAAAGAATTCCTGGCGTTCCCGTCGCATCTCAAGAGGAAGTGCTCTCCACAGGAAAGGCCAGAGGAACTCCAGGGTCGTGCCACCATTCCAAGAGTTCCCCAGATGTCTCAGTCCATTCCAGAGGAACCTGTTTTCCCTGCACTGCCATGACTTTCACGCCGAGGATCGTCTCACACCAAGGTGGCATGTGGGACAGCCCTGTGGGAAAGCCTCATGGGAAAGCCTAGAGGGAAAGCCACAGATCCCTTGATCCACGCGACGGGAAGCGTGACACTGCTGCTACCGCTCAGGAGGAAAGCGCACGTGCATGCCCCCACTCGAGACGAGGACTGACTCCCCTGGGGAGACTCCAGAAGTACCACAAGATCCATGTCAGCACTGGAGAGGAATCTTCAGGTTCCAGCCCCGACTTCACACAAGGTCTTAGGCCCCGGCATCGACAGGAGAGGAATCCTGAGAGGCCCCCTAGAAACTTGAATGGGGACTGGCCTTTCCTGAGGCCACCAGAGCTGGCCCCTGAGGTCCCCGTCGTAAGTCGAGAGCACCTGCCGCAACTCGAGAAAATCCAGGAGGTTCTCCCCTCCAGGCGAGATGAGGCCCATTTCCACTGAGGTGTCTCGAGGCTAATCACACCTAACCTCTGGAACTTCCAAAAGGTACTTTACACCCTTGCTGCAACTCAAGAAGTTCCCCGACATACCCGTCTCCACTCGAGAATAAGCAAGATGGTCCCCCCTACATCCACAGGAGGCGCGTTTCCGCCTCGTCGCTCGAGATGAGGGATCCTTTCCTTCCGGGGACCAGCGTGAGGAATTCCGCCTATGGCAAAGGTCATGAGGAAGGAGGCTTGGCATGCGCAAAGGCGTGATCAAGCCTCAGGTAACCCCCTGTTCCCGAGCATCGAACCCCAAAACCAGAGTCTGTTTTATGCTCTCACCTACACTTCTGACTTTACGGGGGCTCTCCCCCATAACTGTTTCTCTCGGAGAAGAAGTAAACGTGCAGCTTCAAGGCAATAAATATTCTTGGGCATGACAAGAGTGTTTCAGCTTGCCGACTCCTCTGAAGGTTATCTAGCCCACCTTTATAGGTTTGTCCGGCCACATGTGATTGTTTACAGCCTCCCAACCTGAGAGGCATGAGATGTTTTAGACTTACTAAAGGCAAATTATTTTGGGGAGTTAGAAATTATTAGTATAGTTGGTTAGGAATTATATTGGTGAAGGGTTCTTCATTTGTTGTGTCAAAAATTGCTGCTAATTCCCTGCTCTGGGTGGGACAAGGATATTTTAGGTCAAACCTCTCTGCTGACAGACCAGCTTGTGTGACAGGATTATCCATACTGCTGCCACTAGGCACAAGATTGTTTACTGCCTCTCAACTGTAAACAGCACAGAGAGTTTTGGAGTATTTTGAGAGTCTTAATTAGCATAGGACTTTTTCTTCTTGTTGAGTCAATGATTGCCACCAGGCCTCCATATCCTTAGGCACTTGGGAATATATTAATCAATGTATTTGGAATATAGCAAAGGAAATATAGCAGTTTTTGATGTTAGCAATACTAGACTTTTTGAGTTAATGGATTTTCACTTTTGTAATAGATCACTGTACTTTGTTATATATCACTGTGTCCTTTCTATGTAAGAATGTAACTTTATCATATCTTAAGACTAAATAGATCTTAAGGGGAGAATTGATGAAAGGATTTTCATTTGTTAGGCTGATGTTTGCTGATAAATCTCCATGTTCCCTACCCTTATAATGAATATAACTAGTATATAGGAGAAATAAGTATTAACCTTTAAGCATATAGGAGAAATAAGAATTCACCTTTAAGACTAATCATGTTAACCTTGGGTTAAATAAATTCCTTTCTTGATTGTAACTCACTACACCCTCACCCTATAGGAATGTAACTTTATTTGGAGGGTGGTGCCTGGTTTAAGAAAAAACACCCTTGGAAGAAATAAGTTTATTTGGTTATCAGAAAGAAAGGATCATAAAATGTCAGCAGGTCTCATTCATGGCCAGAAGATGATGTAAGATCCCTAAGACCTTTTTTTTATACATTTATGTGAAGCACCTGATTTTGATAAAGGTCAGGATGCCGACTCCTGCGTGACTCTGTATTCATCCCTATGTGTAACAAGAGGTATACAAGCAAAACCAAAAATAAAGAAATCAGATCAGTTTCCGGAAAGACTGATTCCCCCATGTCGCTTCTTTTTTGCTCCCGTTTTTCTGGCTGAATTCTCTACTGGAGGATGGATGCTATTCCACGTAATCCAAGTTATTCAGCCTCTTTTTCTCCAATAATCTTCCTACTACACAATCCATTTCTAATCTCTTTATATCTGGGATTAAATATGTATATTTCCAAAGACGACGACTACGTCCCCACCTTCGAATCACGCTGGATCCACCGGGGCTGGACCACGGGACTTTCCCTGCTTGGTCGGGAAAGTATTCCCGGCGTTCCCACCGCATCTCAAGAAGAGGCGCTCTCCACAGGAAAGGCGAGAGGAACTCCAGGGTCGTGCCACAATTCCAAGAGTCCCCCAGATGTCTCAGTCCATTCCAGAGGAACCTGTTTTCCCTGCACTGCCTTGATTTTCACGCCGAGGATCGACTGGCACCATGGTGGCACGTGGGACAGCGATGTGGGAAAGCCTCGTGGGAAAGCCTCGAGGGAAAGCCCCGTGAGAAATACCTCGAGGGAAAGACATAGATCTCTTGATCCACGCGACGGGCAGCGTGACACTGCTACTGCAGCTCAGGAGGTAAGCGTTCTTGCATGATCCCGCTGAGAAGAGGACTGACACCCCTGGGGAGACTCAAGAAGTACCCCAAGAACCATGTCACCACGGGAGAGGAATCCTCAGGTACCGGCCTCGACTTCACACAAGGTCTTAGGCCCCACCATCGACGGGAGAGGAATCCTGAGAGGCCCCGTAGCCACTCGGATGGGAACTGGCCTTTCCTGACGCCACCAGAGCGGGTCCCTGAGGTCCCAGCGTACGTTGAGAACACCTGCCACAATTCGAGAAAATCCAGGAGGTTCTCCCCTCCAGGCAAGATGAGGCCAATTTCCGCTGAGGCACTCGAGGCTAATCACACCTAAACTCTGGAAATTCCAAAGGTTCCTTCACAACCTTGCTGAAACTCAAGAAGTTCCCCGACATACCGTCTCCACTCCAGAGGAAGCACGAGGGTCCCGCCCACATCCAGAGGAGCCCCGTTTCTGCCTCGGACCTCGAGATGACGGATCCTTTCCCTGCTTGGTCGGGAAAGAATTCCCGGCGTTCCCGTCCCATCTCAAGAGGAGGCGCTCTCCACAGGAAAGGCGAGCGGAACTCCAGGGTCGTACCACCATTCCAAGAGTCCCCCAGATGTCACAGTCCATTCCAGAGGAACCTGTTTTCCCTGCACTGCCTCGACTTTCAAGCCGAGGATCGACTCACACCATGGTGGCAGGTGGGACAGCCCTGTGGGAAAGACTCTTGGGAAAGCCTTGAAGGAAAGACTTGAGTGAAAGCTACAGATCCCTTGACCACGCGTTAGGAAGCGTGACACTGCTGCTACAGCTCGGGAGGAAAGCGCACGTGCATGCCCACACTCGAGACGAGGACTGACTTCCCTGGGGAGACTCTAGAAGTACCCCAAGAACCATGTCAGCACTGGAGAGGAATCCTCAGGATCCGGCCTCGACTCCACACAAGGTCTTAGGCCCCGGCATCGACCCAAGAGGAATCCCGAGAGTCCCCCTGGCAACTTGCATGGGGACTGGCCTTTCCTGAGGCCACGAGACAGGTTCCCTGAGGTCCCCGTCGTAATTCGAGAGCACCTGCCGTAACTCGAGAAAATCCAGGAGGTTCTCCCCTACAGGCAAAATGAGGCCTATTTCCACTGACGCATCTAGAGGCTAAGCACACCTAACCTCTGGAACTTCCAATGGTTCCTTCACACACTTGCTGCAACTCAAGAGCTTTCCCGACATACCCGTCTACACTCAAAGGAAGCACGAGGGTCCCGCCCACATCCAGAGAAGCCCCGATCCCCCCTCGAGGCTCCAAAGGAGAGATCTTTTAACTGCTTGCATTTCCCGAGTCAAAGACCTTGTGTTGAGTTGGGACCGGAAACTGCGGATTCCTCTCCAGTGCTGATGTGGATTTTTGGGTACTTCTGGACTCTCCCCAGGGGAGTCAGTCCTCGTCTCGAGTGGGGAAATGCACGTGGGCTTTCCTCCCTAATGGTGCAGCAGTGTCATGCTACCCGACGGGTGGATCAAGGGATGTGTGGCTTTCCCTGTAGGATTTCCCATGAGGCTTTCCCACGAGGCTAACACACAGGGCTGTCCCACGTGCCACCGTGGTGTGAGTCGATCCTCAGACGTGACAGTCAAGGCAGTGCAGGTAAAAGAGTTTCCTTTGGAATGGACTCAGTCCTCTGGGGGACTCTTGGAATGGTGGCACGACCCTGGAGTTCCTCTCGCCTTTCCTGTGGAAGAGCGCTTCCTCTTGGATGCGACGGGAATGCCAGGAATTCTTTCCCGACCACGCAGGGAAAGGATCCCTCCTCTCTAGCTAGCGAAGGCGGAACCGGGGCTCCTCTGGATGTGGCGGGACTCTCGTGCTTCCTCTCGAGTGGAGACGGGTAAGTCGGGGAACTTCTTGAGTTGCAGCAAGGGTGTGAAGGACCCTTTGGAAGTTCCAGAGGTTACGTGTGATTAGCCTCTAGACGCCTCAGCGGAAATGGGCCTCATCTGGCCTGGAGGGGAGAACCTCCTGGATTTTCTCAAGTTGCGGCAGGTGCTCTCGACTTACGACGGGGACCTCAGGGACCCGCTCTGGTGGCTTCAGGAAAGGACAGTCCCCATGCGAGTTGCTCGGGGGCCTCTCGGGATTCCTCTCCCGTCGATGCCGGTGCTTAAGACCATGCGTGGAGTCGGTGCCGGAACCTGAGGATTCCTCTCCAGTGCTGACATGGATTTTGGGGTACTTCTGGAGTTTCCGCGGGTAGTCCGTCCTCGTCTCGAGTGGGGCATGCACGTTCGCTTTCCTCCCGAGCTGTAGCAGCAGTGTCACGCTTCCCTTTGCCGGAATCAAGGGATCTGTGGGTTTCCCTCGAGGCTTTCCCATGAGGCTTTCCCACGAGGCTTTCCCGTAGGGCTGTCCGCGTGCCACCGTGGTGTGTCTCGATCCTCGGTTTGAAAGTCGAGGCAGTGCAGGGAAAACAGGATTCCCTGGAATGGACTGAGACTTCTGGGGGGCTCTGGGAATGGTGGCATGACCCTGGAGTTCCTCTCGCCTTTCCCCTGGAGAGCGCCTCCTCTTGAGATGCGACGGGAACGCCTGGAATTCTCTCCCGAACACGAAGGTAAAGGATACCTCCTCTCGAGCTAGGAGGCGGAAACGGGGCTCTCTGGATGTGGGGGACTCTCGTGCTTCCTCTCGAGTGGAGATGGGTATGTCGGGGAACTTGTTGAGTTGCAGCAAGGGTGTGAAGGACCCTTTGGAATTTCCAGAGGTTAGGTGTGATTTCGCCTCCAGACGCCTCAGCGGAAATGGGCCTCATCTCGCCTGGAGGGAGAACCTCCTGGATTTTCTCGAGTTGCGGCAGGTGCTCTCGATTACGACGGGGACCTCAGGGACCCGCTCTGGTGGCCTCAGAAAGGCCAGTCCCCGTGCGAGTTGCTAGGGGGCTCTCGGGATTCCTCTTCCTGTCGATGCCGGGGCCTAAGACCTTGTGTGGAGTCGGTGCGGAACCTGAGGATTCCTCTCCAGTGCTGACATGGATCTTGGGGTACTTCTGGAGTCTCCCCAGGGGAGTCAGTCCTTGTCACGAGTTGGGCATGCACGTGCGCTTCCTCCGAGTAGCAGCAGTGTCACTCTTCCCTTCGTGAATCAAGGGATCTGTGGCTTTCCCTCTGGCTTTCCCATCAGGCTTTCCACAGGGCTGTCCCACGGGCCACGTGGTGTGAGTCGATCCTCGGCTTGAAAGTCGAGGCAGGGAAAACAGGTTTCCCTGGAATGGACTGAGACATCTGGGGACTCTGGGAATGGTGGCACGACCCTGGAGTTCCTCTCGCCTTTCCTGTGGAGAGCGCCTCCTCTTGAGATGCGACGGGAACGCCAGGAATTCTTTCCCGACCACGCAGGGAAAGGATCCCCCTCTCGATCTAGGAGGCGGAAACGGGCTCCTCTGGATGTTGGCAGGACTCTCGTGCTTCCTCTCGAGTGAGACGGGTATGTCGGGAACTTCTTGAGTTGCAGCAAGGGGTGAGGACCCTTTGGAAGTTCCAGAGGTTAGGTGTGATTTGCCTTGACACGCCTCAGCGGAAATGGGCCTCATCTCGCCTGGAGGGGAGAACCTCCTGGATTTTCTCGAGTTGCGGCAGGTGCTCTCGACTTACGACGGGGACCTCAGGGACCCGCTCTGGTGGCCTCAGGAAAGGCCAGTCCCCATGCGAGTTGCTCGGGGGCCTCTCGGATTCCTCTTCCGTCGATGCCGGGGCCTAAGACCTTGTGTGGAGTCGGTGCCGGAACCTGAGGATTCCTCTCCAGTGCTGACATGGATCTTGGGGTACTTCTGGAGTCTCCCCAGGGGAGTCAGTCCTCGTCTCGAGGGGGGCATGCACGTGCGCTTTTCCCGAGCTGTAGCAGCAGTGTCGCTTCCCTTCGCGTGGATCAAGGGATCTGTGGCTTTCCAAGGCTTTTCCCAGAGGCTTTCCCACAGGGCTGTCCCACGTGCCACCGTGGTGTGAGTCGATCCTCGGCTTGAAAGTCGAGGCAGTGCAGGAAAACAGGTTTCCCCTGGAATGGACTGAGACATCTGGGGACTCTGGAATGGTGGCACG
>NW_017211752.1:0-17372 GCF_001704415.2 Capra hircus
TGCAAATAAATAAAGTGAAATATTGAATCACAGAATTAAGGAAAATAAAAATGAAAGCTAGGATCCATTTATCCTGAAATTATGAGCTCCACTAAAATGTACCACTTAATCAATTTATTAAAGCAAGCCTTTACTTTCTCAGCCCCTGCTCTTCCTGCACTGATTTCCAAACTAAGAAGAAAAACAGAACTCTAAGCCCCACATTTACTGATGAAAAAAGAAAGTGAAAGTGGCTCAGCCGTGTCGACTCTTTGCGACCCCATGGACTATACTGTCTTATGAAATTCTCCAGGCCAGAACACTGGAGTGGGTAGCCTTTCCCTTCTCCAGGGGATCTTCCCGACCCAGGGATCAAACAGGGCCCCTGCATTGCAGGCGGATTCTCTACCAGCTGAGCCACCGGGGAGCCCACTTACTGGTAAGAAACCTTATTGTGTCCTGCTGCCAGAACAGAAAGATGTTAGAAAACGACATGATTATAAAAACTAAAAACTCATTTCTATTTAACAAAAATGAGAATAGCATTTCTCCAAAACATGTGACTGTTTTTGCTTTTAATTAAGGTCACACCTGTTTTCACTTTTTACCAACCACTTTAACCAACTTAACATACAAAGCTAAATAAAGCGAGTAGAGAATCTTGTTGCAGATGTAATGAATAAAAAGGGAACTGAAAAACTTCAATCGTGCCAATTTACCACCACTCCACTTCTACTGCTCTATCCTGGTACAATCCAACATACTTTAGGGGCACACTCAGAATGGGGAAAGGAGAGAGAACACGTGTAAGGGATACAATCAGATGCACAACTGTGCAGCTCTGACACAGCTTTCCTCCTGCCCTGATCTAAAATGTCAAAAGAAAAAAAAGTCTGAAGGTCAGAAGCACTTGATGCTCAATGGCACTCACGTGTAGCTCATCCACAGAGCCTCAAAAGCTAAGTTCAAAACTACATGACGTCGATAACTAGTGCTGCAGAATTACAGTGCGCAATAACTAAAGCTCACAGGAGCTATCTTCCCTGCACTTGCTCTGCTCTGCTCAGGAGAGCATAACCAACGTGACGTGAAACTGATTCACAATTATGAAAGATGAAACGTTTTAATGTTTTACCAGCTTATATCTGTTTTAGTTTTAAAATGAAATGTCCTGTCTCTATGGGATTTTTACAGAGCCAGTGTACATAATGCACATATATGACTTTATCCCGAAACAGGAAAATAGCACCAAATCATTAGAGAAATGTAATGCCTTTAAATACCTTATTTGTTAAAATTTTGTGTGACCAGCTCTCACCTAAACAAAAAGTGATAATATTCTGTCTTACTTAATTGAAGGCTGTAACTGTAATGACTGAATCTCTAATCAGTAGATTCTCAGCAAAGGAGAGTAAAGGGATAGTCTTCCTCTTGGAGGAAGGGTTATAAATCTACTCCTGAGCAAGAGGAAGGGAAGAAAAATAGTGTTAAAAAAAAAAGAGGGTATTGTACTAAATAACATGTGCTTTCCTTATTTTCTTTATTTAAAAAAATATGAACAATATTAAAGGAGAACACAGATCTCTTTATAGATCTAAAGGGTCATGGGTTTTAAAAGAGACACTACTCTTAATAGCAGGGAAATAAATTCTCAAGCCATACAAAACTAAATGGTAAAATCTTGAATTTTGCTTTTTAAAAATATGGTAATACTACAGTGATTTTACAACAGAAAGGGAATAGCTTCCTAGTTTTCTTGAGATAAATCCTATGGCAGGTTGCAAGAAAACTTTCGTTAACAGAACAATTGGAAGACAATCCTTTCTACTTCTACTTTTTTCTTTGAAAACAAGTACCCTTGGTTGTTTCCATCTTAAAAATTACCTTTATCTTTTTCATTTTTCAACTGAGAAGAATAAAGGGTCATAGATAATTTTTACATTTGAAAAAAAACTTTAAAAATCAAGTAATCTATGAACACCAATAATTTTGATAATTTTACAATGAACAAAAAAAGCAAACTACAAAGGATGCATAGGACTTAGTGCTGCAGAATTTCTGGGATTCTGCTGGCATGTGATATATGTGAAGTCTGTAAACATACTCTGGTACACTTGTATATAAATATTTTAATAATGACTATAACATACGTGATTCCATCACAGCATGCGTGTAAGATACTGAAATGTGCTGTGGTTAGTTGCTCAGTCGTTTCCGACTCTTTGTGACCCCACGGACTGTAGCCTGCAAGGCTCCTCTGTCCCTGAGGATTCTCCAGGCAAGAATACTGGAGTGGGTTGCCATGCCCTCCTCCAGGGGATCTTCACACCCCCAGGATCGAACCCAGATCTCCCGCACTGCAGGTGGATTCTTCACTGTCGGAGGTACCAGGGAAGCCCAAGAATCCTGGAGCGGGTAGCCTATCCCTCCTCCAGGCGATCTTCCCGACCCAGGAATCAAACGGGGGTCTCCTGAATTACAGGCAGATTCTTTACCAGCTGAGGTACCAGGGAGCCCCAAGTAAGATACTTTCCATCAATATAGTATTCTTCCTTCTTTCCAATAATTTGTTAAATACCTGAATTATACTAAATAAAAGAACACAAGTATTTATCATGTTCCTAGCATTTATCAATGTGCTAATAAAACTTTTACTATTAAGACCTTACGTCATTTTCTACAAGTGGCACATGCTTACAATAGAAAGTCACAATTCACTAACCACCAAATGAAAGTGCTATAATAAACACAGACAAGGTGCTCCAGTACTTGATAATAATAAAAGTACAGAATTACCAATACAAATTCTTAGTTTTCTTAACTTTCGTGTACTGGCTCTGAAGTTTAACTGGCATATTTTGTTTGTCTTTTTGTTTTGGGGTGTTTCTTTTAACCATTAATATAACCTGACATTATTTTTACATTCAGTGAGATTCATCTTTTTAGATTCAGTTGTTTAGTCGCTCAGTTGTGTCTGACTCTTTTCCAACCCACGGAAGACTGGCAGCATGCCAGGCTTCCCTGTCTATCACCAACTCCTAGAGCTTGTCCAAACTCATGTCCATTGAGTCAGTGATGCCATCTAACCATCTCATCTTTTGAAATATTCAGTATCTTCTGAATTAAAATATCCAATAATATACAATGGCTTGACTTAGAAGTGGGAAAGCAGATTCTTAATGTACTGTAAATGAATGTAATTACAACTTACTTAAACAGTCAAACAAAACATATCCTGAGTGCATTTTTTGTTTTAAGTACTTTCAAGCATTGTGTTTCAACTACTTTCATACTTTTTAAGCATTTGTATAGTAACAGCTTTTCATAATTTTCCAGTTTCAATTCTTACTATTGACTTTTAATTAAACCCCTTTTACCATTTTTTGGAGAGAGTTTATATCCACATGCCTTCATGGGCAGAAATCTGGAAAAGCTATAACTAAAAGGTGGTGCCAGTGGTAAAAGAACCTGCCTGCAAATTCAGGAGACGTAAGAGACATAGGTTCGACCCCTGGGTTGGGAAGATCCCCTGGAGGAGAAAAGGCTATCGAAGTTTCCCTGGGGAAAATGAACGGCCTGCTTCCCAAAATTAAATAAACCTCAGCAAGAATAGTTATAAGCATCAGTAGCCTGAAGAAGTTATCAAGAAGTAGGTAACTGGCAAATGTTTACCATGCTGTCCTCAAATATAATTACACATATACATTGAAGAATGAAAACAAATAGCAAAATACCCTCTTCTATGTGGCCTGAAGAAAACTGCTTCAAGTACTATTATTCAACAGTAACTGAAATCTTCTAAAGGGGATCTATCAATTAATTTAGAAACAAGTGTCCTAACACCCAAAGTACCAACATAAAGCCTAAAGATATCTCTTCAAATTAAATTTATAAACTAGGAGGCCTCATAAAGCAAAATCAGAAAAGATGTAACGAAAATGGCTCTAGAAACATAAGAAAACATATCAATGGTCTCTTGCAGAACAGTACTTAGTAGTGAGTATCGGTGGGATGATACTAAATGCTAATTTGGGTATCATAATCTATAGAATCTATACAGGGATGTTTCAAATAAATAAACAAAGGTTTATTCTAATATGTACAAACTTCTTACTGAAATTAGACAAAAATAATGATGGGTACCTTGGAGGAGAATAACAAAGTCAATTAAGGAAGATCAGTCCTACATCAGTCTTGAAAACTACAGTGGGAAGGATAAGAGACCTATTGATTACTGAGCATGTAAAACCCACTACATATTTTTACATTCGTTGTCTTACTTAATTTTATTTCCACAACCATCTTAAAACACAATTGGTATATCTTTATATCCCCTATGGACAGGGCAAGTGGAATTCAGAAATTTAAACAATCTACCTGAGGTTAATAGCAATCATGTTTCAGCTTAAAGTAGAACTATATCAAATAAGGATAGTAGAGGACAGTGGTGCAACATTGTAAATGTACTTAATGCTATGGAATGATATACTGAAAATGGTTAAAATTATTAATTTTGTTATGTATACTTACCACAATTAAAAAAAAATACAAGAAGATCCATGAGACTAGAAAGACCAAAATAATGATCAAATCTCCAAAGTGCTTAAAGTGCAGAAAATCCTTATTTAAATATTGTCAGAAAAACTGAGGATAATGTGGAGAAAAACATATCCATACCATACATTATGAGTAATTCTAAATACATTAAGAACTAAGCATTCAAATAATACTGGAGAAAACGGAATAGCCTATTTATCTCATCTGTGGGAAAGAGATTAAATTTGGGTCAATAAAAGAAAGCATAAGCAACAAATCAACAGATCTGGTTTTGTAAAACATACTTTAATGCAATGAAAAATAACAACTGTAAGAGTAAAAGGATATAAACAAATGGAAGCAATACCTGCACTAATTATGACAGATAAAACTTCATGTCTACAACATTTACCCATCTTCTATTATGGGGCAAAAGGATACAGACAATTTAGGTAACAACAAAGATCAAACCAGCACTCAGGGAAAAAAGATTCTCACTACTAACTGAATAAATTTTAATATTAAAAAACCCCACTTCACACATATTAAACTACAAAAAATAATCTAAATAACAAAACCTAAAAGTTATCTGAGACATAAGAAGAAAAGAAATATTCAGGCCCTTGTTGTAAAACTGTATGTATCTTCAGACTGTTCTCTGGTTAGAGTATAAAAAGATGTCATAAAATTGCCCATGGCCTGATTTATTTTTCTTGGATTTTCCCCCCAAAATTAAATACAGGGGTAAAAGCTAAATCTATTTTTAAAAATTGAGTGTTTCTTGCTCACAGAAATGAAAACTTAGAAACAATCAACATGTGGAGAGATTTACCTAAGCTGTAATTCTACATTCTGTATTAAATGAAATTGTAAATTTTTTTTAAGCTGTGCCAAGCGGCATGTGGATCTTATAATAGTTCCCTGACTGGGAATCAAACACACACCCTCTGAAGTGGAAGGGTAGAGTCTTAACCAATGGACCACCAAGGATTTTGCTGTAACCTATTTCAATACAAGCCCATTTAAAAGGTGAAAAAAAAAAGGTTAAGATTTTACACTCATTATAGCTTATAATAATAGTTTAGTAAGACTCAAAAGCAGATACAAAGGGATACAATTTGGATGTCTTAAGGTTTGTATATGCGTGCATGTCTGCTTAGTTGCTCAGTGTGTCTGACTCTCTGCAACCCCATCAACTGTAGCCCGCCAGGCTCCTCTGTCCATGCAATTTTCCAGGCAAGAATACTGGAGCCAGTTGCCATTTGCTACTCCAGGGGATCTTCCTGACCCAGGGATTGAACCCACATCTCTTGCATCTCTTGCACTGGCAGGTGGATTCTTTGCCACTGCGCCACCTGGGAAGCCCAGAGAGCAGCATGCTTCTTCATAAAAGCATTTACTAAACATTTAATTTAAAATTTTGTAACACTATGCTAAGCACTGTATCAAGAAAATTACTAAATAGATTATACAGAATGATACTAGATAATCAGAAATTTTTGTCATTAGAAAAATGTGACTTTTCTAACTTAGTAAATACCTTTTTAGTTTTTTTGCATGTATTTCTTTCTTTGGAACTCTCTTTTTTGTATTTCCTGGATATAGCCTTAGAATTCTTTCTCAACATAAAATATTCATTGAATAGCTGAAACCAGAAGAAAAATACTGAAGTAGAACACAGGATAGAATATGCTGGTATTTAAGACATATTCTGAAAGAAATCATAATTACTTAGGGTGTTTTGCCTGCTTTCAAAAATTCATGTCAGTGTTGAAAATGCCATTTAACTAAACACTAAATTGTATATATCAAACAGAGTAAAAATATAAAGTCTTCATTAATTGAACCAGTAAAAGCTGTTAATGTTAACTTCAAGCAACAAAGTAAACAAGAGTAAATTTTAGGAATTTACTCTTTTCCTGGATAAAGACTCTTAACTGAAATAATTTTCCCAGAGGCTATTATTTTCTGGTTGTTCTAAACTGATGGAATCGACTCTACAGAGGCCAGCAGTCTCAAACTCTGGAATCTTCTCTGAATGCAACTTAAAAAGGATAATACACAAATTAAACTTAATCACTAAAAGAAAAGTATATGCTTATCAAACAAACTTCAGGATAACATTATGAAAGTTTTGTTTTTTTAAAAAATTGTAATTTAAATTGCATTAAAACCACAAATTAATTTAAGGATGAGTTTACAATATTGAGTTCTATGTAAGAACAGAGTATATACTTCCAGTTACTTAATATTTTTTTTAGTCTCTTAGCAGATCCTCTACATTTCTTGGTGCTGGCATTTTATCTTTTTGCTTTGTTATATTTTCCATTATATTTTCTAAAGAAGTTACTTTTTATATACAGGAAAGTTGTTAATATTGGTACATTAATTTTGTAATCTCCCATGTTACCAAAGTCTCTTATTGTTTCTAACAATGAGAATAGTAAGATGGTTGATTCTTGAGTTTCATGTATATATTTTCCCCATCTGCATAAAAAATAGTTCTTCCTCCTTTCCCAATATTAGCCTCTTTATTTCTTCTGCTTGCCTAATAATATTCTTACACTATAACAGTAATTAACAGTGCTAACTGTTGAGCATTCTTTTCCTGTTCCTCACCTTAATAAGAATACATCTTGCATACCACTGCTAAGCTTGACACTGGTGAAGTGATTTTCTGCCATCCACAAAAATGACCATATGGTTTTTCTCTTTACTATTAATATAGCATGTTACTAGATTTCTGAATATTGAACCACATAATGCACTTAGTTCAGAGATGAACCTCTTGCATTGTAAAGTATTATTTTAATGTACTGTCGAATCTGTTTTCTGGTACTGAATCCATGACGTTCAATAACTATCTCCAATTTGAGAGGGGAAAGGCTATTTGTACAGGGTGAGTTCCCATTCAGGTCAAATACAGTCTTGCAAATGAGGTCTTTCAAGGAACCACTAGAAGGTCAAATAATAATGTTTCTCTGGGAACAGGGCTTTGAAGGAGCTCCATTCTTGCTCTGGCCCCTTCCAGTGGCTTCCAGGATGCTAGTTTTCACCATGACTGTGGGGCTGTTGGTTTCCAAGGCTGGAGCTAGAGAGAGGAGAATGGGAACAATGCAAGCTAAAATGCTACAAAGTTCACTGCTTTTGCTGAGATTCAGCTATTTTTCTTGACTAAACATTGAGATTGCTGTAAGCCTGAAGTTAATTTTCAGAGTCCTGAAAGAGTTGACTATTTTTGCCAGTATCCTCATTGCTTTTATGGAGAATTTTCAGAGGTTCTTACTTTGCCATTATTGTTGATATCCTCTGCATTTGAATTCCACTCAATCTTTATACTTATTAATGTGCTATTCACCCTTTATGATTCTTAAAATGTCAATATTTACTTCCTTTTATATTTCCTCTGAAATTACTAATAATTCTTACCTTTAAAATCTATATTACATTACACTAAATTTAGTATTTTATACTAATTTATATTACACGATACTAAATTCATACTGTTTACTATTTCCTTTAGTGCTGGATGCATTTGGTACCTCTTTCACAGCATTAATTTTCCTTAAGTGGCTGATAAATCTAGGTTATTATTAGTTCACATTTGTAGTTAGGAGTTTCAACTAAGCATTTTTTTCTGAGTGGCCAAGAATCTTTGTTCATCTATTATCATATACAGGTTCTAGTTATATACATTGACTTCTAGTGACTATAAGAGAGGCAGGTAGGCAGTGTCTGCAGGTCACTTGCTTTCTGAATATGAATTTCTGCCTCTTCTGAATATCATGTAAATTACCACGGATATATCTGGTCTCCCATGCCAGGACTCTACTTTAGAGAATATCTATCATAGCTTTATCTGGGGTGAGAAACACTGGAATTAGCTACTCACTTTGCTTTTTGCTTCTGCTGCTTTTGTTGTGGAAGTCTATAGTTGCTTCAGACTGTACTTGCTTCTTTCTAACCTCAAAATTCATTCATTCATTTATAAAATAATTACTGAGTATCTACTATAGTGCCAGGCACTTGTTTAGATACTGGGAATTCAGTAATGAACACAAAGTCCCCAGCCTCAAGGAATTTGTATTCTCATAGGAAGAAAACAAATACATAAGGTAATATAATTTCACAAAGTAATAATTCTTTGGAAAATAAAACAAAGTAAAGTATAGAGCATGACTGCAGGGGAGCTATTTCAGATTAGGTGATAATTTCTCTGAAGTGGTAACATTTAAGCAAAGCAGGAATAATGCAAAGCAGAAAGCTATAAAAAGATGTAAAGGAAGGCTTTCAGAAGGAAACAAATGTAGAGAAACTAAAAGAGTAACAACCTAGCACTTCTGAGAAATAGCAAAAAGGCTGACTTTTGCAAGTTGCAGGTGACAGGAAATGAGTCCCAAGAAGCAGGCAACCAGGGAGATGACAGATAGCCTTGTAACACATAATAAGCAGTTTGGGGAGGTAATGGGTGCTTCAAGCAAGAGAATGATGTGATTTGATTTATATATGCCAAATGCCATGGGGAGAAGAGAGACTATAAAGTAAGCCCTCCCTGGGCAGACTGTTTTATATGTTTCGAAAGGCATTTCTCTGGGTTTTTATCCAGGAGATGAACACCAGATGCTCAAAATCAAGAGTAAGAGCCAAGAAACTGATGAACCTCCAGGCCCCCTTCCAATCTCCATATTCTTTTACTTGGAGTCTGGTATATTTCTGAAACTTCTGCATATACTTTATGGCATGATTTCTTCTCCTATCAATCCAATTAGAAATTCACTGAAGTCTCACCAGCTGATGGCAACCTTTCTCAAGTACTATCTCATAAAAAATACTTATCTAACTTACCCATTAACACAACCACTCAACAGTCCTCTGTACCCTGGAGCCTGCTGAAGCAGACATAAATATCCAGCAGACCTACACTCAGCTGCCCTTAAGGTTCCCTTTAAAGTAACAGTAAGAGAGCCCTTCAGCTCTCACAATTTAGGCATCAGCACAAATCACATTTCTGTGGCCAAAAAAACTGGAAACAACTACACCGTGCCTGTGGACTTTATGTGGACGTACAAAAGCCATTATCATGTTGGTTAACTCCTTCTGTAAATAAAACAGCCCAGTCAACTGACCGTGGTAAAGCTGGTGAATTCTTCTGGCTACTTTACTGGGAGGCATGCCTGACTAATGCATCATGGTATTATCAGCTGAAGGAATATTTATAGTAACTTTATACTAAATACACTAATCAGAACTTACTGAGAAAGAATTAAAAAAACACACACACACATTTAGGCTGTACCAAATTCTTAATAGGAAAAATATTTTATCAGGAATAGATTCTCTAAGAAACACTGTTTTTACAATTTCTAACCTTACTTCTTGGAAAATCATCCTTTGAAGTTGTCTGTAAATGAACACAAACTCTTCCCCACAAGCTTCCAATAAAATTGGGAGATAGTATTCCACAGGAAAAATTCCAAAACCACAGTAGAAAGTATTGAGAAGGGATGAGACAACCTGAATTAGTGTCAAAGTGACCTTAATAATAATCCCACAGGTCTACATTCCTTCCAACTCTCTTTGACTCTCTCTTCAGTTTCAGTAACATGTCATTCACAAAGCATGAGTTTCTCTAATGTGTGGAGATCCAGACTCCATAGAACTCTCAGCCTCCAACACTTTATCTCTACCCTCCTTTAATCTAAAGTTAACATCTCTAAGAGAATCATATATTTTTCTATAGGTGCTCTGGCCTGACCCATGGTATTCTCCAACATGAATGTTCTATAAATGTGTTGCTTCCAGGTATATAGAAAAATTTATACCTTACACTACCCATTTTCTAAATTCAAAACCCTATATAGCAGTCTATATATCTACCCATCACATCTATTAATCAGCTCGCCAGTATTCAAACAAAATTTACTACACACTGTATTAACAGAACTGAGTCTTTTGAAACATAAGTCTTTAGCTGTCAGGACTATAAAATCTAGGTTCAGATCTTTTATTAATATTTTACTTCAAATTTATTTGCCCCTTCAAAAATCCATCAGCCCAAACATCATCAACCATAATCCCAGTGTATGATCACCCAATCATTCAGTGTGGAGAGTAAAGAATAGTGAAGTGAGTTTTTAACACTTGTTATTTTACCTTTTTCAACATAATTCACCTCTGTAAGAGGCAGGTTTGGCAAGCTTGGAGCATGACCTCAGGAGTCTGACTGTGCCTGCTTAGTCACTTCAGTCGTGTCTGACTCTCTGCGAACCTATGGACCATGGCCTGCCAGGCTCCACCGTCCATGGGATTCTCCAGGCAAGAACCCTGGAGTGGGTTGCCATTTCCTTCTCCAATGCATGAAAGTGAAAAGTGCAAGTGAAGTCGCTCAGTCATGTCCGACTTAGCGATCCCATGGACTGCAGCCCACCAGGCTCCTCCATCCATGGGATTTTCCGGGCAGGAGTCTGACTACTTATCTTCAAATCCCAGTTCTGGCACTGATGAGTGGTGTGGGAGCTTAGACAAATTATTTCACTTTCCTGAGCCTCATTTACTTCATCTGTAAAATGGGAAAAATACTAATGTGTCTTTCTCAAAAGCTTGTCATGAGTTCAAATGAGTTAATATCTGTAAAACTCTTAGAACAGTGTCTGGCACATAGTCAGCATAATATAACCGTTGAAGAAAAAGTTTTTTTTTAACAGACTCAGGACAGAAAACTGGTCTTGAGTGAAAGTCAATTCATTACTAGTTTCTCCTAGTTTTTCAAAGGGCAAAATATTAATATGATTAAAGGCAAGGTCCATGTAACAAGAGATTCCTGCAAGAGAGGCAACAGAGTGGGTCTGCAGCTCATAACCTTCGTCACTGGCTTTGATCCCAACACCATACAAGACCTTCTCCGAGTCCTCAAGGAAAGGTGCTGTCAAGCTCCTGGGCAGGAGAACACTGAATGTCAAGCATGCCCCGCTACTCAGCGACATGGACTCATCATGGCCACAAACACGCTCAGGAGATTCAGCTGTGTGTTATCAATAGCTGACAGTTATGTGGTTTGTTTTATGGGTCAGGCACTGTTCTAAGTACTTAATGTATATCAACTCATTTAATCCTCTCAATAAGTCTCTAAGATATGCCCTGTTTATTATTATTACCATTTAATAGATGAGAAAACTGCAGCACAGACAGTAACTCATCAACCTGGAATTCAAGCCCAGGCAGCCTAGCTTTAAAGACTGACATTTTAAACCACAGCTATGTGCCTCAGTTTGGAATACCACAGACAGGACTAATGATTTTAAAAAGCTGGTCAAGCTAAAAATGTACGCTATGCTGTGCTATAGTCATAAACAGCCAGAATTCACAAGTTAGGTAACGAGAAGATACTAAGGCGGCCAGTTTTCTCCTTTATCATTTCTCATTCTTGTTCTTCTCTAAGGCCTCCCAAGTAAATATGAGTTAATACAAGTGAAGTGCTTTAAATAGTCCCTGGCACACAGTAAGTGCTCATTATGAGCGAAGAAGAGATCATCATAAAAATAGTGGAGTCTGCCTGCTGACCCTGCCTTATTCTAATAGCTGTGATATGCTAGGAACTGTTGCTATCTCTACCATATTTCCCCTTTATGATTACAGGAAATGAGTAGGGATAATAAATAAATCCACTATAACAAACCCTAAAGACTTTTCAGTTGTGTTGCTTTCATATGACTGTATACACAGAAGCAAACTGCTTCACTCTTCCGTTCTCTGTTCTTGGTTTACAAAGACTGGATGGGGGCCAGAAAAGAGCAGAATAAAGCAGCTTTGTAACCTTCTGACCAGTTGCCAAGAGCAGAAGTAAAGTTTATAAAAGCAATTTAATCAAACTAAACTTTGACTGTTAATGGAAACTAGAAAAGGATTCTAATGATGGAAGCTCTACCAAAGCAGTGTCAACCTCATGTTCTATATTACTGCAGTTTTTTCAAACGATGTGCCTAAGACAGAGGTGACGGAAACAATAAACAAGGTCTCCTTCAGTCAACTGCTCTGGACAATTATTTAAGTTACATTTTGGTGAAAAAAAAAAAACTAATAAATCCAAGCATCTTCAATTCCAAAAAAATTTTATACTTGTAAAAAAATCTAGTAGTCACTAGAATTTTTCAAACTGTAGGTTCAATTCATTATCAGATTATCATGTCCATTTAGTGGATTTTAATAGTTTGTTTTGAGTGAAATGCAACTGATGGTGGTTTTAGTTGTGTCTGACTCTTGTAACCCCATGGACGGTGACCTGACAGGTTCCTCTGTCCGGGATTCTCCAGGCAAGAATACTGGAATGGGTTGCAATTTCCTTCTCCAGAGGATCTTCCCGACCCAGGAATTGAACCTGTGTCTCCTGTGACTCTTGCACTGCAGGCGAATTCTTTACCACTGAGCCACTAAGGAAGTCCAGTGCAATTAACCAAAACTAAAACAAAATTAAACATTATAATGCATTACCAACATTAAAGATAAATATTGTTTCATGAACTTCTTTCAATTTTAAATATTAGTATGTACATATATGTGTATAAGTACTGGATAACAATGAAAAATGCATCTTATAGTGGGTTGTGATCAAAAAAGTTTGAATGCCATTTTACCCAAAGATTAAGGAAAAAAAACAAACTGGTCAAAAAGGAGAAAAATATCCACTTCAAACTACGCATGATAAAACATTCAAAAGTTTAATGATTCTCTAAATTAGTTTTTTTTTTAAGGCAGTCCTCTGAAAATGAACGAAAAGGGGAAAAGGAACCATCTGGGTGAGAATCAATAGTTTACCATAATTGTTCCAAATAAACAACAATTTCACAGAATGAGAGGTACCAACACTGAATAAATATATACTAACAGGAGATACACAGAAATGAGATGAACAGTTTCAGTTTGTCTAGCTATTAAATACCACACCAATACGACAGATAAGCAAAAGCTATAGAACTCACTCTCAAGAACATTTATTTTTCAGTGTTATCTAATCACTCCTTCCTAAGGGGACAACAGAGGATGAGATAGTTGTATGGCATCACCGAATCAATGCACATCAGTTTGAGTAAACTCTGGGAGTTGGGGATGGTCAGGGAGGCCTGGCGTGCTGCAGTCTATGGGGTTGCAAAGAGTTGGACAAGACTGAGCAACTGAACTGAACTGAACCTATAGCAAAGTAAAGAACTGGTGAAAAGGAAAAACAGATTTGAAAAATTCAGTGAAGTAATATGTTAATTACTAGGGTATGTTTTTTTAATAAGATATACATGTACTATTTTGTATCCAAGTTGTTGTTCAGTCTCTAAGTCCTGTCTGACTCTTGCAACCCCATGGACTGCAGCATGCCAGGCTCCCCTTTCCTTCACTACCTCCTGGAGTTTGCTCAGATTCAAGTCCATTGAGTCGGTGATACTATCTAACCATCTAATCCTCTGCTGCCCACTTCTCCTTTTGCCTTTTGTTCTCTAAATTCTGAAATATTTTAAGAAAAAAGAAAATCACACACATATTTTGGATTATGCTGTCAGTAAAGAGAGGGCGATTATCATAAATATCATCAATCTAGAAGGAAAAAATTAACATCATCATGCTAAATTAAAATGCCCTTTATTTTGAAAAAAGGAACAGGTGAATCTGACCTAAATCTTCTTCAACTACTATGGAAACTAAAGAATAAGTTCAATTTCACCTAAGAGCTAATCATTCTAATTTATTCCCATAGTAACAGTGCTAACAGCAACAAACTGCCAATTTTCCTAAATTCCGTAATTGCTACATTATTAAATTTCATGTGAAAGAAAATTATTGAAATTTTAGAAACTAAACTGATTATCAAACCCACATATAAAAGAGAGCCCCTTTTGAAATAAAAATCAAACGTTTAAATGAAAGAACATTCTAAATACCAGTAAATCACCATAGCAATGCTTATACTTTTTACTTAATAATACTTTTCTGACAAAGAGGAAAAACAAATCAAGACAAAAGCTACCATTGAACAACAGTATACTTAATTAACATGTCTGAATTAATAAGGGGGATTAATACATAGTACTTAAAATAAGCAGTATCTGTAACCAAGCATCACTTCTGACTAGAAACAATGTAGTTTTTTTTGTTAACCAGATCCCATGATTCTCAGTTATATTCGAAATACTCAGAAAAATAACTTATCATCACATGTAAGTTTCAGGCTCTGGCATTCAGATGCACCTCAACTAATATTAAATCATCTCCTTCCCTCAGAGAGACAACAAAATTTTTAAATTTGGAAATAATAAAAGCACACAAAAGAGGAGTAGTAATATGATTAACAATATTCTAAATAACTATTTGCATTTTCAATTAAAAAAGGAACTCTTTTATGAAACAGTTTTCTAAAGTAAAAATAAAAACATTAATTTAAATGTATTACTCTAAATATGGTAGTCCTGAAGAGATGGGTGCACTTAATTTTGCACAAATTTCCAAATCTGGAAATGAAACTAGAGGTAAGTCAGAAATTTCAGTTTTAGTTTTCTGTTTTATATTTCAAAGTTGCTAAGTTCATATTGTAGTCAGTAAGATATCAAAGTTCAAGACTATTACATAAACTTATTTAATATTCTGCAAATCAGAGAAAGTGAAAAAATTAATGTCAAGAGGTAAACATTTTAGTAACAGAGAATACATTTTGTTAAACTCCCTTTTCTCCAAATACCTAAAAAGTAATTAACTTCCATATGATAATTTTTTAAGAGGGAAGGATAAGGATATAATTTGCTTTAATTTGTGGTTTTTGTCATCTAAAAAACCTAGGTAGTAAATGGTCTGCAATTTTCCTTAAGCCAGCATTTATAAAACGACCAGGTAAAACCACCCTTAAAGTTCCCAACCAAAAGCAGTATTTTTCTGTGTTTCAGAAAAATTGGATTTTTTAACTGTTATTAAGGACGAACTCATTAAACCAGTGGAACTTTGTACAAAAAGGTCATGAACTCTGGAGCTACGAAAACTAAATTCAAATCCAGCTCTCCTGCCAACTAGCTATGTACTTTGGGCAAATTATGTAACTTCTGTGTCTTGGTTTTCTCATTTGTAAGTGGAGATAAATATAGTACTTACTTCACTTGTTGTAAGGATAAAAGAGTTAATACTATAAGTAAACCGTTTGGTAATTCCTGGCACAGAGTAAGCGCTACATAAAATGTGTTTTTTTAAAAAATTACTGTTTTAACACTACAGATTTTCACACTTCAGTTGTGAAAAAGTTTCGCAAATGAAAATCATTTAATTATATGTATAAAGAAAGAACATGATTTTATATTAAGCTGTAATAAAGATTAATACAAGAATCTCAAATAGTGAAATCACTGAGTATTTTGAAAATTAAAAATCATAAAACCTAGTTTAAAAAATCAGGGGCTTCACTGGTGGCTCAGCGGTAAAGAATCTGCCCGCCAATGCTGGAGACCAGATGGATCCCTGGTCCTGGAAGATCACACAGGCCATAGAGCAACTAAGCCCGTGCACCACAACTACTGAGCCTGTGCTTTAGAGCCTGGGAGCCCCAACTACTAAAGCCCGCTTGCCCTTGAGCCAGTGCTCCTCAACAAGGACAGCCACTGCGACAAGAAGCTCAGGCACCCCAACTAGAGAGCAGCCCCCGCTCACCATAACTGAAGAAAAGTCCTCACAGCAATGAAGACCCAGCACAGCCAATAAATAAATGAAAATACTTAAAAAAATCATGTGCCACTGCACTAATAAGAAATGACACTTTCCTAAGATGGACTAAAGCTTATTTTATTTCTAATATTTTTTTTCCCTCTACACCATAAGTTATGTTTACTCTTATATTTTAATTCAGATATATACAAATAAAGTCACATTAAGAATCTAAGTGTAAATGTCAGCCTTGTAACATGCTAATATACTATGTATATACTGAGAACGATCACCCCACTCTAGTTGCCTGGAAAATCCCATGGATGGAGGAGTCTGCTGCAGTCCATGGGGTGCGAAGAGTCTGACACGACTGAGCAACTTATGACTATGACTATAGGCTATAGTCTATGGGGGTCGCAAAGAGTCAGACACAACTGAAGCGACTTCACTTGCACTTTCACTTTCATACACTGGAGAAGGAAATGGCAACCCACTCCAGTGTTCTTGCCTGGAGAATCCCAGGGACGGGGAGCCTGGTGGGCTGCCATCTATGGGGTTGCACAGAGAGTCGGACAGGACTGAAGCGACTTAGCAGCAGCAGCAGCATACAGTAGGTATCAAAAGCTTTTGCTGAATGTCTGACAAAGATTGTCACTATTTCCAGGGTGAATAAAAACATATCTACCTAGTACAAATATTAACCAAGCTAATAAGTTAAAGTGCATCAAACACAATCTGTAGCAAGATCTTTAAGATATTAAGCACGGACCCTTGGTCGATTTGTTAACCTTACAATAGGTCAGTACCACTAACTACTTTCTCTGATTTAGTTTAAAAGGGAAAACCAGCAAAGATAAATTTGATGAAGCCCATATTTCAAATATCTTTTAAAATATATTATAAATAATAGAGAAAATATCCTTATTATTTCTACATTTAATAATTAAATACTCTAGAACTTCTGGAACTGATGTGATGTTGCTGTGTTCGTAAAATATCAATAAGTTTATAGCTTAAGTCTGCCAAACAGTACAAAAGGATTTGGTCCCTGTACCCAATCTTGCTTATTTTTCTCAGAATAAGGAAAAAGGCCACAAATCTTCTCCTTTTAAAAGATAGTCAAAACAAAAAAATGCAACTACCAAAAAAATCTATGAAATTGTGGCAGATGTTATGCAAGCACACCATGGCCA